>NW_023179820.1:7083443-7377028 GCF_002007445.2 Ailuropoda melanoleuca
ACAGACGTAGTGAAGAGAAGGGCCATATGCACCCCAATGTTCATAGCAGCATTGTCCACAATAGCTAAATTTAGGATGGAACCGAGATGCCCTTCAACAGATGACTAGATTAAGAAGTTGTGGTCCATATATACAATGGAATATTACTCAGCTATCAGAAAGAACGAGTTCTCAACATTTGCTGCAACATGGAAGGCACTGGAGGAGATAATGGTAAGTGAAATAAGTCAAGTAGAGAAAGACAATTATGATATGATTTCTCTCATCTATGGAACATAAGAACTAGGAAGATCGGTAGGGGAAGAAAGGGATAAAGAAGGGGGGGTAATCAGAAGGGGGAATGAAGCATGAGAGACTATGGACTCTGAGAAACAAACTGAGAGCTTCAGAGGGGAGGGGGGTGGGGGAATGGGATAGACTGGTGATAGGTAGTAAGGAGGGCACGTATTGTATGGTGCATTGGGTGTTATATGCAACTAATGAATCATCGATCTTTACATCAGAAACCAGGGATGTTCTGTATGGTGACTAACATAATATGATAAAATAACATTAAAAAAAAAAAGAAAACACCAAGCGGGATAAATATCTGATCCCTACCCTTCCCCCCAAAAAGTCTTCAAATATGTGGAGATTTAAAAACACACTTTTAAATAACATNTAACATAATATGATAAAATAACATTAAAAAAAAAAAGAAAACACCAAGCGGGATAAATATCTGATCCCTACCCTTCCCTCCAAAAAGTCTTCAAATATGTGGAGATTTAAAAACACACCTTTAAATAACATGTTGGTCAAAGAATAAATCTTTAGAAAAATTTTAAATGTTTTGAACTAAGTGAAAATGAAAACATAAATTACTAAAATTGCAGTGCTTAGAGGGAAATTTATAGCACTGAATGCATATATTAGAAAGGAAGAAAGATGAAAGTCAATCATCTAAGCTTCCACATTAGGAAACTAGAAAAAAAGAGCAAATTAAATCCAAAGTAAGAAGAAAAGAAATAAGACTAAGTAGAAATCAAGGAAACTGAAAACAAGAAATCAATAGAGATAATCAGTGAAAGAAAAAACTGTTTCTTTGAGAAGCTTGATAAAATTGATAAACCTCTAGCAGACTAAGGAAAAAGAGAAAGAATACAAATTACTAATCTCAGAAATGAAAGAGGGGACATCACTACAGATCCTATGGACATTGTAGAGGATGATAAAGAAATCCTCTGAACAGCTCTATGCCCACAAATTTAATAATGTAGATGAAATGTATACATTTTTGAAAGACAAAATCAGCCAAAACTCACACAAGAAGAAATATACAACCCGAAAAAGCTTGTATCTATTCAATACATTTGATCAATAATTAATAATCTTTCAAAACAGGAAACACCAAACCCAAATGAGTTATTTCATGAATTTTACACCAAAAATTTAAGGGAGAAATTATACCAATTCTCTACAATCTTTTTCATAGGACAAAAGCAGAAGAAATGTTTTGTACCTCATTCTATGAGGCCAGTATCATGCTAATACCAAAACCAGAAAAAGGCATTGCAGAAAAAAAAACTTCAGACCAATATCTATGATGAACATAGATGCAAAAATCCTGAACAAAAGATTAGCAAATGAAACCCAACAATCTATAAAATGACACACTCCAACCAAATGGAATTTATTCCAGGTATGCAAGTCTGGTTCAACATTCAAAAATCAATAAAGTGTACACTTGGAACTAATATAAAAATGTGTCAACTACACTTCAACGAAAAAAATTTAAAAAGTCAATAATGAAAACTATCACATCAATAGGCTAAAAATGAAAAAATACATAATCATATCAATAAACTCAAATAAAGCCTTTGACAAAATCTATTATCCATTCATGTTAAAAACTCTCAGTAAGCTAAGGATAGAGGGGAATTTCCTCAACTTAATAAAGACTGTGTACAAAAATCCTACAACTAATAGCATATTTGATGGTGAAAGACTTGAAGCTTTCCCACTGAGATCAGGTACAAGGCAAGGAAGTCTTCTGTCATCACTCCTCTTAAACAATGTACCGGAAGTCCTTGCTTATGTAATAAGAAAAGAAATTTAAATAAAGCATTACAGATTGAAAGGGAAAAATAAAGCTGTCTTTGTTTGCAGGNCTGTCATCACTCCTCTTAAACAATGTACCGGAAGTCCTTGCTTATGTAATAAGAAAAGAAATTTAAATAAAGCATTACAGATTGAAAGGGAAAAATAAAGCTGTCTTTGTTTGCAGGTGACGTGATCCTCTATGTAGAAAATCTGAAAAAATTAGCATCCAGAACCCTCCTGGAACTAATAAGTGATAATAGCAAGGTTGCAGGATACAAGATTAATATACAAAAGTCAACTGCTTTCCTAAATATGAACAATGAACAAGTGGAATTTGAAATTGAAAACAAAATATCATTTATAGTAGCACCCAAAAAACAAAATACGTATAAACAGAACAAAATATATATAAAATCTATATGAGAAAAACTACAAAATGCAAATGAAAGAAAAAAAACCCAAAATAATTTGAAAGATATTTTTTGTTCATGGACAGAAAGACTCAATATTGTTAAGATGACAGTTTTTCCCAACTTGATCAGAGGATTGAATGTAATCACAATCAAAATCCTAGCAAGTTATTTTGTGGATATCAATAAACTCATTTTATTTTATTTTATTTTATTTTTAAATTATTTTATTTATTTATTTGACAGAGATAGAGACAGACAGCGAGAGAGGGAACACAAGCAGGGGGAGTGGGAGNATTTTATTTTTTTTAAATGATTTTATTTATTTATTTGACAGAGATAGAGACAGACAGCGAGAGAGGGAACACAAGCAGGGGGAGTGGGAGAGGAAGAAGCAGGCTCATAGCAGAAGAGCCTGATGTGGGGCCTCGATCCCAGAACGCCGGGATCACGCCCTGAGCCGAAGGCAGACGCTTAACCGCTGTGCCACCCAGGCACCCCAATAAACTCATTTTAAAGTTAATATGGAGAGGCAAAAGTCCCAGAATAGCCAACATAGTATTGCAGCATTGAAGGAGGAGGGCTGACACTACCCGACTTCAAGATTTACTCGAAGGCTACAGTAATCAAGACAGTGTGGTATTGGTGAAAGGACAGACAAATAGATTAATGAAACAGAATTGAGAGCCCAGAAATAGACTCCTATAAATGTAGTCTGATCTTTGACAAAGGAACATAGGCAATACAATGGAACAAAGGTAAACTGCTCAACAAATGGTGCTGGAACAAGTAGACATCCATGTGCAAAAAAATGGATCTAAACACATATCTTACGTCCTTCACAACAACTAACTCAAAGTGGATCACAAAGCTAAACATAAAGTGCAAAACTATAAAACTCCTAGAAGGTAACACAGGAGGAAACCTAGATAACTTTAGGTAAAGTGATGGCTTTTCACGTACAACACCAAAGTCTTCATGATTCATGAAAGACATAAATGATTAACTTGTCCTCATTAAATAAAAAAAAATATGCTCAGCAAAAGATAATGTCAAGGGAACTAGAAATCAAGCCACAGATTGGGAGAAAGTATTTGCAGAAGACACATCTGATAAAGGACCATTATCCTAAATACACAAAGAAAACTTGAAACGCAACAGTAAAAAAATAAACCTGATTAAATATGGGCCAAAGACCTTAACAGATAACTCACCAACGCAGGTATACCAGATGGGAAACAAGCATAAAGATGGTCCATGTCACATCATCAGGGAAATGCAAATTCAAACAACGAGATACCACTATACACACACCTACTAAAATGGCCCAAATCTGGAGCACTGACAACATCAAATGCCAACCAGGATGTGGAGCAACAGAAACTCTCACTCATTGCTGGTGAGAACGCAAAATGGTACTGCCACTTTAGAAGACAGTGTGGCAGTTTTTTACAAAACTAAACATACTCTGACCATACAATACAGCAATTGGGTTCCTTGTTATTTACCCAATGGACTTGAAAAGATGTGTCCACACAAAACCTGCACATTTATAGCAGTTTTATTCATAATTGCCAAAACCTGGAGCAACCAAGATGTTCTTCAGTAGGTGAATGGATAAATAAACTGTGTTACAAACAGACAATGGAGGAAGATCTGGGTGGCTCAGTCAGTCAAGTGTCTGCCTTTGGGTCAGGTCATGATCCCAGGGTCCTGGGATTGAGCCCTGCATCGGGCTCCCTGCTCTGAGGGGAGCTTGCTTCTCCCTCTCCTTCTGCTTGCCGCTCCCCTTGCTTGTGCTCGTTTTTGCTCTCTCTCTGTCAAATAAATAAATAAAAATTTTAAAAAACAACAAGAACAACAACAAAAACAACCAGACAACGGGATATTACTTAGAGTTGAAAAGAAATGAACTATTAAGCCCCATGAAAAGACATAGAGGAAACTTAAATGCTTATTACTAAGTGAAATAACTCAATCTGAAAAGGCTACATACTATATGATTCCAGTTATATGACATTCTGGAAAAGGCAAGAGTCTGTAGACAGTAAAAAGATCAGTGGTTGCCAGGGTTATGGTGGAGGAAGGGAAGTTCTGGGGATGGGTGAATAGGAATAGCACAGAATATTTTTAGGGTAGTGAAAATATTCCATAGATCCCATAATGATGAATATATGTTATTACACATTCGTCCAAGCTCAGAATGAAAACACCAAGAATGCATCCTAATGTAAACTATGGTCTCTGAGTAATTTTGTTATGTCAATGTTCATCAGTTGTAACAAATGTACCACTCTGGTGCAGGATGTTGGTAAGGGGGGTTGCTATGCACATGTTGGGGCAGAGAGTATATGGGAAATCTCTGTACTTCCCTCTCAATTTTGCTGTGAACCTAAAACTGCTCTAAAAAATTATAGTTTAATAAATAAAAACCTGAGTCACCATTTGAAGCTCAGGGGATTTCAAATATTTAGATTTAGATTTTCAGGTTTTTTCTTTTCTAAGTTAGAAAAGTCTGGTAGCACTGGGCCAGCCTTGGTCATAACTACAATCAGGTGAGCTAAGTAGTATGTACTCCCGTTAGGAAGATCTGCTCTGTTATGTTCAGACATTTTCCCACCGGCTTTACTCAGTTCCATTTCCTTCTTGGGCTCTACGTGGTTAAGAGGCAGACCCATCCGCTGCAGGTTCTGAACAAGTTACCCCACTAAGAACTCAGTCAGAGGGAGCATGGCAGGAATTGGGTTGTCAGAAGTCAGTAAAAGGAAGAGAATGAGTGGAAGCAATCCAGTGTCTATTAGTAGATAAATGGATAAACAAAATGTGGCATAAACAAAGAAAGGGATATCATTCAAGCTTTAAAAGGAGGAACATTCTGACATAACATGGATGAAACTTGGTAGCATCATGCTAAGTGAAATGAGCCTGTCCCCAAAAAATAAATATTATAGGATTCCACTTATAATAATGAGGTACCTAGAGTAGTGAAATGCATAGACAGAAAGTAGAATTGTGGCCAGGCAGCTATGGGATGGGATCAATGAAGTGCCTAATGAGTATAGAGTTTCCAAGAGGAGTTGTTGATTTTTCAGTCTGTTCTACTTTTTACTTGTTGTTTGGGCAGAGTGGCGACTTCCAGGGTCCTTACATTTGAAACTAGAGACTGGAAATCAGAACTTTCTTGCCCAGTTTTTGAGAACACTCACTAAATAAAATGAATCCGCAAACCTAATTTGGCTCTCAGGCCTTCAGTTTGTGACTACAACTCTAGGGTTAGGTGTCCAATCTTGCTCTCACAGATTAGTTAGTGATACTTCTGAAACCTACACCTGACATGGGCATGGGCAGATCTGCCCAGTTCCATTTCCTGGTTGGAGTTGAGAATCGAACCTGGGGCCTGCTCCTGGGTTCCACACTGCCATGTTCTGACCATAGCAATGAGATCCAGTGTGGTGGAAAGATGGACTTGGGGTCACCTCTCAGCTGTGGCATTACTAACTAGCGGTTCCCAAGGGGCATTTTGGAAAATGGAATGAGTGTGAACTTTGAAGTCACATCAAAGAAGAATCCTCTGAAGGCAATAGTCTTAAAATTATGAGTGAAAATTCATAGTTTAATGACAGGCACCTGGGAAGCTCCACTTTTATAGGGTAGTGGTAGTCATATTTAAGGCTGGGATAAAGATTACATGAATTCACATGGCAAAAAGCCTCACATACCATGCATGGTGACGTAACACACAAGTTCAAGAAAAAGGTCAGTTGCTAACTAGATCCTGGTACATGAGCCCTAAATGACTACATTGCAGGAATTTGATACATTTCTGAATAGAGAGTAAATATAGTAATAAATAGTTGACAGTTTTTTTTAAAAGGGTGACTTCCAATAAATTTATACATATTTATTGAATGCCTACTATAAGCTCACGACTGTGATGATGAAAGAAATAATAAGAGGCTAACACATAGCTGAAGGTTTGGGCGGGGATCAAAAAGAATTATACATAAAGTACTGATTAACAATTCAAGGAAATACATATGAAATACAAGGAAATACATATCTATCATATGATATTTTATGGATTTTGCATGCTTTACTCTATAACACGAGTGTTTAAGAAATTGTAACAATTGACAACAGTCTTCTTTCTAACATAGGAGCAGAATAATTCTTTTTTTTTTTTTTTAAAGATTTTATTTATTTGACAGAGATAGAGACAGCTAGCGAGAGAGGGAACACAAGCGGGGAGTGGGAGAGGAAGAAGCAGGCTCATAGCAGAGGAGCCTGATGTGGGGCTTGAACCCATAACGCCGGGATCACGCCCTGAGCCGAAGGCAGACGCTTAACCGCTGTGCCACCCAGGCGCCCCCAGAATAATTCTTTCAAATCGTATGCTAGGTTGTGATATGCCTGTCAGAAGTAACACTGTTCATGAGCACCTGGTGGTCAGTTAAGTGGCCAACTCTTCAGGTCATGATCTCAGGGCGCTGGGATTGTGCCCTGCATCAGGCTACCCACTCAGCAGGGAGTCTATTTGTCTCCCTCGCCCTTTGCCCCTCCCCCCATCACATGTAAGCGTTCTCTCTTTCTCTCTCTCAAATAAATAAATAAATCTTTTAAAAAAGAAGTATCACTGCTTAGTATGATCAATACTATTATTTACATTTGATAGAAGAAAATTTTCCTTTTTATCATTGATCTCTTAAGAACACTAAAGAACACTAAATCTAATGAAATATTTGAATATTTTGACTCAAAATTAGGTATGTACCTTATTTTTATGAGTATTGTTTTTAGTGGTCATATACTATTTCATAATGTTGCTATCCCATTAATTTATTAAACTATTCCTCAATTCCTGAGAAATAGGTGGTTTCTTGTCACTCAGAGTTAAATTTTGATATAATTGCAACTGAAATATGACTGTTTAAATATAGCACAACTGAGTAGGGTTTGTGGATGAAATATAAGATGGCTCATCATTTATTATCTTTAAAAATTTAAGGGGAAAATCATGACTATATCAACAAATGACCAAAAAAACAAATAATTAAATTTAGGAATAAGTTCTAATTCCTTTTTTAAAAAAGCTTTAAGTAAAATATGAATCAAATAAAATTATCTTGAAAATAAAGAAACACAGTTATTAGGTGGAGGTGATATGGCAATATTCCTAAAAATCTAATAAATTCAACAGAAATTGTTAAACTACTAAGAGGATAAGGTGGTTTTATGTAAGACAAAATACAGAAATAAGTATTGCTTTCCTTTTTATCAGTATTGGACAATTAGAAACTGAAATAAGCAAAGTCATATTCAAGATAGAGTCAAAATTAGTCTGCAAAACATCTAAGAATTACTTAATAAGAGAATTATATATTTTTATTAAAGGATGTATAATAGGAGTAAAATAAATAGATAACAATAATTCCTCATGGAAAGATGAAATAGCTTACAGGTGCCAGTTCTTCTCAAATTAATGCACAACTATAATGCAAATTTGACTAGTATTCTAAGAAATTATTTTGGGATATAAGCAAGTTGATTTTTTTTTAATTTGAGACNAGTTGATTTTTTTTAAATTTTGAGACAGAGAGAGAGAGAGCATGTGCACAAATGGGGGAGAGGGGCAGATGGAGAGGGAGAAGCAGACTCCCTGCTGAGTAGGGGGTCCGAGTCGAGTGGAGTCTGGGCTCAATCACAGGACCCTGGGTTCATGACCTGAGCCAAAGGTAGATCCTTAACCAACTGAGCCACCCAGGCACCCCAAACAAGTGGATTCTAAGGTTTATTTGGAATAATAAAGTAAGAGTTTGAAAAAGAAGAATCATGAGGGAGGATTTTTCTCTTCATGATATTAAAATATATAATTATTTAAATCAAAATAGTTGAGTAATGATACAAAAATAGATAAATAGATCAGTGGTACATTACAGAGAATGCAGAAACAGATACATTTGTATATGTGAGTTTAATATTATGATAATGAAGGTATTTTAAAGAAAATAAAATTTCTCCATATTGCACACTGTTATAAAAATTATAGATGAACTGAACATAAAAATGTAGAAAAAACTATATGGTATTGTTATATTAAGGTAACTATGTATAATAGCAAAAACATCTTAGGATCACAGTGACTTAACATAGGAAAGAGCTTTTTTTTTTTAAAGATTTATTTATTTATTTGAGAGAGAGATTGAGAGTGAGGGGTGGGGCAGAGGGAGAAGGAAAGAGAATCCCAAGCAGACTCCATGCTGAGCATGGAGCCCAACATGCAGCTCAAGCTCATGAACCCAAGATCACAATCTGAACCAAAACCAAGATTTGGATCCTTAACCAACTAAGCCACCCAGGCACCCCAGGAAAGGGTCTTAATTAAGCAGAGTCTGAAGTGAATCTGAAGACTTCCCATGGCGGTTCCTTCCAGGTGATGATTGTTCCAATTGTTCCTGTGCAATTTGAAATATATGGTTTTGAGGTGAGAAGAGAGGGATGGAGGGTCAGACAGGGGTATTCATGGTCAGGGGTAGAAACGACACAGACTGTATGTGTTACTTCTGCCCCCACTCCATTGGCTGACATTAGTAAGCTACTTATAACCTAATTCTAAAACAGGCTGGAAAACGTGGTAGAGGACATGGAAATTCAGTCAGCATTAAATGTCTCCATCAGAAAAGTATTACAACAAATACAGACAACACATTTTTATAAACTCAGGGCTGGAAGAATTTCTTATGATTGTCTAGGAAAAAAAGCAATAAAAGGAAAAATAAATTCGACTACAAAAATGTTTAAAAGCATTAAACAGTGAAAGATAACAACAAAAAACTTAAAGGAAAGTGACAGATTAAGATATTTGTCACATACATAAATGGCAAAACATTAAAATCCCTAACGTGCAGCCTTTCTATAAAGAAAAAATGACAAACCAATAGAGAACATATCAAAGGATGTTAAAAATTCAAGTACAGATGGTCAGCCACATATGTACAAGGAAGTACATTGCAGTATTGTGGTAATGGCATAAAGATTGAAAACAATTTAATTTTTAATAGGAGTCTCACTGAATTGTATTTGTTGTATCTCTACAATAGAGTACTGTGCAGTTATTAAAAGAGAATGAGGTAGGTCTCTATACTGATATAATCACATGTGTATGATACATAAATGGAAAAAAAAGAGATGTAGATCACCAGAGACAATGATTATAGAAATTAGTGATATAGACAGGTGATTGATAAATAATCTAAATAAATAAATACTATAATATGATGAAATAGGGAAGAATATGGACAAATTGTCAACATTGCTTTTCTCTGAAAAGTAAAGAAGGTGATATTCACTTTGGAAGTCATATAGTATTTTAAGTAGCAACTTTTTATCTTTTTGGTATTTTCTGTATTGTTCAAATAAAAAAACCCATTGATAACATTAATTAATTAATTCATTTATCCCTCCACTCGTCTACCTATCCATACATCATCCATCTACCTACCCTTCTATTATTCACTTATGTGTCCATCAATCCATCCATTCATTCTATCATGTTCAAGCAACGTTCAGTAAGTACCTATTCTCTGACATTGTGTTTGCCATGCTTATTACAATTAACATTGAATTTCATTCAGCTTAGAATAAAAAGAAGGATACCCAAATGTTTTTTCCTCCTTCTAGTTGACCGTTTATTTAAAAACAAACCAACAAAACTTCAAGATTCTGGCCCCAGGCTCCTTGAACACACCATCTGGCTTGGCTTCCCTAGTCTCTGGCCTTTGTCTGCCCTGTAGATGACAGATTAGTGAGGAACATCCTTTATAGTAGGAAATGGAGGTCAATAAAATTTGCACCAGGCTTTCCAATTTAGTATCATCCCAGTCAGGACATCCCAAAATAAAATTTGTTTCAAAAATAGATCTAGGAGGAGAAAAAGTCAGGATTGAAAACAAACAATTAATCCTCTTATGTCATTGATTCTGTGAGAAAACTAGATTTAAAAAAAAATCAGTTTCTTGTTCAGGTGCAAAGATTCTGTTGGTAGACAAAAAGCAGAACAAAAATAGTGCGGTCAAAGAGTCCAGTGTGATAAACGATACTATAGAGCAAAACAGGAAGTTGTTTAATGGAAGAGAATAATTGACCTCAGAGCCTGAGACACAAATAGACCGTTGGATGCAAAGGTTTTTGCATTTGCAAAGCATCATATTGATGCCTTATTGATCAGAATTGGCTTATACACTATGTATTCTTTTGTGGTGATCCATTGGCTTATCTACCAGGTAAAGAGATGGCATCCATAATGTTGAATGATAAAGCATTCCAAGGTCATTACATTACACATTAGTTTCTATTCTAATACATGTAACTTCCACAGGCACATATCTGCATGCACATGCTTGTGTGCATGCATAGGCATGTGAGATTTTGTGCAATAGGGATTTTAATTGATGTTATGAGCAATTGGACAGGAATCCCAAACCAATCTGATTTTTTTTCTTGCTATAATCTTAAAAAAGTAAGAGCTACATCACAGGAATATATATTTTTTTCTTTTTTTTTTCAAACTGTTGAGGAATGCATGTTTGAAGGGTATATGCTCAAAAGGAAAAAAAAAATTTTCTTCCTGATATTCCATATGATTGGTTCGTATAGTGCTACTCTGGGATAATGTCAATCTAGAGCAGTTTCCTCTGGGAGAACTTGTCTCAATGCCAAGAAAGACTGTTAGGCTTAAAAATTGTCTTCATATAACTTAAATCCATAGTCTGATAATTCAGGCAGAACTTCTCCTGACATAAGATAAAGGAAAGTGGTGGAGGCTGATCCCAGAGGTTTATTTTTTTAATCTCCATTTCCATTTTACAGAGGAGGAAACTAACACTCAATGAGATTCTGTAACTTGTTAGAGATAGAGCTGTGGTGGCAGAGCTGATCTCAAACCAGGTAACACCAACCCCCAAACACTTGCAAAATGTGCTCTTCACGTGAGATCCAGAAAGCTTATGTATGAGTCTGTTGACTTGCTGT
Organism: Ailuropoda melanoleuca; assembly: GCF_002007445.2. Taxonomy (NCBI): domain Eukaryota; kingdom Metazoa; phylum Chordata; class Mammalia; order Carnivora; family Ursidae; genus Ailuropoda; species Ailuropoda melanoleuca. Next base: position 7,094,963 of record NW_023179820.1, read on the forward strand.
CCTCTGTGATCCTACCTGTCTGTAGTGACAGCCTCGTGTGCCCCTCAAACTCATGCAGACAGCAAGGAAATGATTCCAAGACTGAGGACCTAGGGTCCTTGGAAGAGAAGAGGGTTGGCTTGTTTTGTTAGTTGTTGTTTTCCTGGGATAGGCCCTTGTCAACACGTTCAGATACATAGCGGCTGCTTCCTGGAAGTTCTTCCTGGAAGGCCCTGCCTTTCTACCCTTTTGTGGGGGCTGTGGGCTGAGCCTCTGCCCCATCCAGGGAGAGTGAGCTGAACAGATGGCAGCTGACACTGAGAGGGCACGTGTAGGAACACCCGCCCCAGCAGGCTTCCTGAGCTGCAATTCTGCGTCCCTCCCTTGCCAAGGCAGCTGGGGGGAGCCTGATGACTTGGCCTGGGACCAGTGGACTGGTAGCCAAAAGGCAGTAAATCAAAGTGAAAAAGAGGTGATATTTTAAAAGCAAATGACATATTTGTTTGTTTGTTTTAGAGGGCAGAAAGAAGTAAGTTATTGTAATGGCAAAATGGCAGGTGATATAGAACAACACTGTCTTAGAGGAATTTAAAGTTGTTTGTTTGTAAAAGCCTTTTCCTGAGAGTATGCTCTATTCTTATTTGGCAAGATTCCTAATATTTCTCTAGATGAGTATGGAAAATGTGTACATTCTGGTTTTACCTGGAAATTGGTGATCTAGTGTTATTGAGGTTCTTATCACTTTGAAATAAATAGAATATTCTAGTTCATAATCTCCACCAGGGTATTAAAATGTTTTCTGTGTAAAATTTTTGGCCCCCAAATCTTTCTTTCTTATCCTAATTCAAGTTCTGTTTCCTCTGTCCTTGATGACTTTTTTCACCTGGACTCTCAGAGATAGAAAAATGTTTCTAAATTCTCACCTCCTGCAATCAACTGAGAATGGCTTGGCATCCCCAGAGAAGGATGTGTGGGGAAGTCAGAACTGGGTATCAGAAAGCAATATTACAGGAACACAGATCTGGGGGTGCATTTCCACAGAACACAGAGGACATAGAGTCATTCACCTGTTTATCGTGATTGTAACTTTGCTTTTACTTATAAGTATAAATGTTTCAGAAATATAAAAAATGTATAAAGATTAATACTATGAACACCCAGACACTGGCCACCTTGATTAAGAAATAAGGATTACACTCTAATTATAGGGGAAAATATAATGTCACCAAAGTATGAATTGAAAGCAATATATGATAGAGTGGAAAGAATGCTAGATTTATTGTTCCTTTAAATTTACTAGCCACCTTTATTGAGCTCCTGTTTGTGCCCCGTCCTGGGGCTGCAGACATGAAAGATAACCTTGCTGACTCAGATGTGATGAGATAATCAAGGAAAAAAAGGAAAACCCATAACACAATATATCCTCTTGGAAGTGCTATGGCAGATAGAAGCTCCTGGAGCAAAGGGCTACAAGGAAGGAGAATCTAGGGGCACCTGGGTGGTTCAGTTCGTTAAGCATCTGCCTTTGGCTGAGGTCGTGTTCCCAGGACCCTAGGATTGAGTCCCACACGGGGTTCCCTGCTCAGAAGGGGAGTCTGCTTTTCTCTCCCTCTGCCTCTCCCCCTGCTTGTGCTCTCACTCTCTCTTTGTCAAATAAATAAATAAATAAATAAATAAATAAATAAATAAATAATAAAATCTTTAAAAAAAAACAAAAAAGAAAAAAAAGGAGAATCTAATTCAGAGTGGAAGGTGGGGATAGGGATGAATGGTCAGAAAAGGTTTCTCAGGGAGAATGATCCTTGAACTGAGTGTGGAAGTGGAGGGTTGAGCCAGGCACCCAGGACAGGAAAAGTGTGTCAGGCAGAGGAAGTGCCATCTACAGACTAGGGTGCACTGGCATATAAGGTTAACTGTTAAGGCTTTGTTATCTGGGATAGACTGTGTTAAGGGCTGGGACTTGCAGGAGGGGATTTCAAATGATCACATCTGCATTTTAGAGCAAGACCTTTGCTCAGAGACTAAGGTAGGGTTTACTAGCTAGAAGTGTTTGTAGATGGCTTTAGGGGTTCTGTGGATCTTTTGAAATCGTATGCAGTGGGGTAGGAGCATGTGAGCATGGGTGTGCGTTCACGTATTCATGTTTTTCCCCTTGGAAAGCCCAGCTCTTTCTTTCCATCTTAAAATGCTTTGTAACTCTCACAAAGGGTAAAAATCTCAACTAGGATAGAAGAGGGTGGTCAGATTGGAAGGTTTCTGCAATAACTGAGATGAGAAGCAATGAAGTTCCACATTGAGAAACTTACTCTGGGGATAGAAGTCAAGGGGAATTTCTGAGACACATAAGAGATGACGTGATAGGGTTCATTATCTAATTGGATTTGCAGGGGGAGTGAGAAAGAGCAGTTCAGTGCAAATCCTCTCAAACTTTAACATGCACTGAATTACCCAGGGATCCTGCTGTATGTAGATTCTGACTGGGAGGTCCAGGGAGGACCAGAGATCCCACATGGACAACAATCTCCCTGGTGACAGAGATGTCATGCCGTGGTTGGGAACTACACTTTGAGTAGCAAGGGATGAGGTAACATATTTTGGTCCAGTTTTCTCAACCTCAGTTGTTAGCATTTTGGGGCCACATACGTCTTTGTTATTGGGGGGGTGGGGAGATGGGGAGACTTTGTAGGATATAGCATCCCTGGCCTCTAGCCACTAGATGACAGTATCACTCCCCCAGTGGAACAAAGGTATCTCCCAGTATCACCAAATTGGAGGTGGGGACGGTCATGGGGAGATGAGGGTAAGGTGTGGTAGCTGGCAGTGCTCTAGTGATTCACAGCCCTGCTAAATATTAAAATCATCTGGGATGTTTTAGGAACTATCAGTGCCTGACCTCACCCAGATTGATTATATTCTAACCTATGGTTGGGTGGGGGAGGACACCAGGCAGCTTTTGGGAAACCTAATGTGCCAGGAGCTTTGCTGTGTGGCCTGGCCAGGGGGCAGTGCTGTTCTTGGAGCCAGAGATGGAAACTTTGCTGGTAGAGGAGCAGTGGGGGCAGGAAGGTGGAGTGAAAGGTAGAGATAAGATTACAGATTTAAGGGGCATCTGGGTGGCTCAGTCGTTAAGCGTCTGCCTTCGGCCCAGGGCATGATCCTGGGATCCTGGGATTGAGCCCCACATCAGGCTCCCTGCTCCGCTGGGATCCTGCTTCTTCCTCTTCCACTCCCCCTGCTTGTGTTTCCTTTCTTGCTGGCTGTCTCTCTCTCTGTCAAATAAATAAAAATCTTTTAAAAAAAGATTACAGATTTAAATGCTGATGAACTTGGTGTGCCTGGGGGTCCCTTAGATGGAGATGTTTACTTTGATTTTCTGGGTCCTGAAAAGCTGTGTGTCCTTGGGTCAATTAGATATATTTCCAGGTTTTTATTTTCCTTATCTGTCAACTCTGATAATATTTATTCTATCTTAAAAGGTGATGAAAAGGTAAAATAAATTAATGGATGTGGACAAAAGTAAAAGACATCTCATACTACTACTACACACACACTCTCTCTTTCTCTCTCTCTCTTAGCTCGAGGTAGATCTTTAATGTTATTGAAAAAAACATATTTTGAAATAATGGGGAAACATTTTATAAAATCATGGCAAGGAGTGATTTTTGGGAAAAAAGAACAAGCACAAAGAGCACAAATGGTAATTAATAAATTCAAGTTTAAAATCAACTTTTGGAATAGTACTCCCTATTATCCACTCTTTTGCTTTTCTTGGTTTCAGATACCTTCAGTCAACCGCTGTCTGGAAGCAGACGATTCTACTTCACACAAATCATCAGAAGGTCAATAGTACCCTAGGGCCACAGCACGATGCCTGCCTCATTCAGCTCACTCCATCTCTTCAGGTAGACATTTTACTGTCACATCATCCCAAGAAGAAGGGTAAGTACAGTACAATCAGATATTCTGAGAGAGAGACCACATTCATACAACTTTTATTATAGTATTTGTTATAATTGTTGTATTTTATTATTGTTGTTGTTTATCTCTTACTGTGTCTAATTTATAAATTAAACTAATGTATGTATATTTAGGAAAAAAACAGAGTATATACAGGTTTGGTACAATCCACAGATTCAGGCATCCACGAGTGGTCTTGGAATGAATGTATCCCCTGTGGATAAGGAGGGACTATTGTACACCAAAAGGCACCATTAGTAAAGTTAAAAAAAACAAGCAAAACACTGGAAAAAATATTTTCCCTGAATAAATTGACAAAGCTTAAGTATAAAAAATAAGCAATAAACTGCTAAAAATCAAGAAAGACAAACAACCCAGCAGAAAATAGGCAGAAGATATATACAGGCAAGCCACAGAAGGCAGAATTGGAATGGCTATAAACATAATACCTAGATGCTCAACCTCCCCATTTATCAGTCAGTTGGAGCTGTAGTGTATAGTATTTCTCACCTACCAGATGGGCAAAAATATACTAAAATTGTAAGGCAAAAGAAACTCATGTTGCTTGGGGAGAGGGGGATATAGATTGGTGCAACTACTTTCTGAGCAATTTGATAAAATTAAAAATCCCTAATAACCAAACTATTACACCATAATTCCATACTTAGGTGAGGTATATATGTGTAAGGATAATCATTGTAGCAAAATAAAAAGTTGGAAAGGTCCAAATGTCCATCAATAGGAGGATAAGTAAATTGTGCTCCTTTTCATATAATGGAATAATATATACTTTCATGAAAATAAATAAACAGAGCTCTAATTATTAACATAGGTAAATAACAAAGGTGATGTTGAACAAAATGATAAATTATAGAAGTATGCAGAGTATCCTTTGTTTAAAGTGTAAAAAATACGGAACAGTACTATATACTCTAATTAAAATTGTATGCATTCTTAATTTTAAAAAAAGACCAAAAGAGTGCATGGGAATATTAAAAACCAAATCTAGAATGTTGGTTCTCTTCAAGGGAGGGAGAGAAATGAGATTGGGGAAGGTGGCCAGGGGCGGAGAGGTTGAGTAATTTGACTTTCCCCTCCAGCCAATGGCTAGAGAGTCTTGAGCCAGGTTCGTTCCCAGCATCCGGCAGTGACGGAAGTACTCCTGCTCTGTGCTCTTCATCTCTTTGTTCCATGTGCATCTTAAATTTAAACTATCACCTCTATATCCAAAAGAAGTTTTTCTGGATGAGCTGTTGTGTTCAATCCATTTATGATGATTTAACTGGGGGAAATAAGTGGTTTTTGCCAAATAATCTTTTAAAATTTTGTGACTTAGTTTTAAAATATTAAAATAGTTAAAATATTCCTAGCACAGCTTATTAGTACCAGCACGTGGTGTAATTATGTGACTACTTCATTTTTTATACCTATATTTGATCTATAACATACTGACAAAAATATAATTTTCTCTCATTAAGGGCCAAGGATACAGTACAATTAGGCTTCTTATTTTTTTAAATCAGCTATTTATTCTTTTTTTGTAAACTAGTTTTCTACTCTTAAAAATTGTAGTTTAATGAGATTATACCTTTGTGAGCTTTCAACAAAATTTCTTTATACTGAAGAAAAAGGTCCATAGTTCTTGGGTTTGAGCTTATGTTATAGTTGTTTGGCCCCTTGAAGTGTTTGAAGTAGAAAGCAACATTTACATGGAGCTTCACTATTTTGAAAGTTTTCTTGCATGTATGATTCTAAATCCTTCAACCTGAGGACTTTTTGGGGTCAGTAAGTGCCTATTGCTACTCTCATCAATTTGTAATTGAGATTAAATAGCAGTGGTCTTAATTGATTTGCCCTGAGACCCACTGACCTTGGAGGGACTGGAGCTAGCATTCTAATAGGAAGGGCCTGGCATGACCACTTGGGCTCAGTCCATGAGGACCCGCTACTTTCCCCTCACAGACCATGGCTTACTGATTTGGTCCCCTCCTCTGTACTGGAATGGCTCTTCCAGGCCACTAGTGGCATGCTCCGCACACCCTCCTTCTGTGCAGAGCAGCAGCAGCTCTAGGCAGAGTTGGTCACTCCAACTTCTGTTCTTGCCCTTTCTCAGTCTCTGCCACTTGCAAACATCTAAATATTGGACATGTCAGGGTGTTATTTTTGAATTGCTCATACACCTACAAGCATTTGTTATTTTCTGAGCTCAAAATATCATAAATAAATACATAGTGAATAGAGAGGTGAATTATATGAAAGATGTTGGCTTTTGATTTCTGTGCCTAACCACTGCCATAATGTTGAGAGCTAAATTATTCTCAGAGAACAATAGTGGCTGATTTTTTATTACAGTTTGGATGATGTCAATGCCAGAAGTGGTACTACAAGAGCTAGACTTAATGAAGCCTTCAGAAATGAGTTTTTCCCCTCCAGCTAATCCCAACCTCAAGTTATGGGCCAGTTTAGGAGCCCAAATATTAGGCAGAGTTCAAAATGCTGAAATTCAGCAATTTTAAGTGCAAGTTAAGGGTAGGGGAGAGAAGTAAATGAGACCTTTTCTAAATCTTTGGGAGACTGTGTCTTCACCTTCAAGTTAGGCAGCAGATAAGAAGACTGGAATATACCAAGCACCATTCTAGGTGCTGGGGATACATAGCTAACAAAGTAGATCAAGTTGGAAGAGGCAGACAATGAAATAGGTACAGAAGAAAGTGGATGGCTTTTTGGTAGATGGAAGATGGAGGCTCTCCTATCTGATGGTTCCTATTTCCCCCATGAGGCAATGTTAACATCTGATGGGGAAGGGTATGTATTTTTATAAGAGATTTGAGACAAGAGAAAGAAACAGAAGGAAGACAAAACCCCAGTCCTCAATCCTCCATTTTTATTTTCATCATATGAGATGCTCAAGCTCATAAAATATTAGTGCCCATTTTTATATCAAGCAAAAATATTTGAATTTGAATCAGAACTCAAATTCTTACAATTTCACTAAGTAGGCTTTTAAATTTACTTTCTTGTTCTAAACACTCACTTATTTTCATATTTTTATGTTCAATGAAAAAAATGTAAACACACCCCAAATTATAGTGTTATTAATTTTTTTAAAATGTAGCTTATTAAGAAATTATCACATAGATGTGCTTGTCATTTATGTGTAGTAACTGGAATGCCAGTCCCTGTTCCTCTCCATTTTGGGAAGAAAAAACAATTTTATGGGTCTTAGAATGAGATTTTCATGAGAGCCAATGTGGTGTCCATACTTTATGGTTGAACTGTGTAAAGAAAGAATCCATTGGATACTTTATCAGGATTAAAAAAAATCACGTGTGTTGGAATGCCATGGTTGAGTCAGCTAGGTATGTCTTAGGAGTATTGTTTCCCCCTGTTTTGTGGAATTTGAGATGTAGAGTTTTGTCTGATCACTTGCAAGAGTTGGTTAGGGTATAAGAGGGGTCAGGGTGAGTAAGAAAATGTTCATGAAACAACACATTCATGTTCTTGCAACTTTCTTTTTAAAATGTTTATTAGTAGTGACAAAGAATTTATCATGCTTTATTTTGGAAAGAGGAAAACAGAAAAAATTAATTTTAGATTTCAGTTAGTATTCATAGTGAGGGAGCGTTTTCTGTGCAATCATACAGTTGTTGTCACCAAATAAGATCCTCAGTGAAGGGTTTCAGCTGTGCCTGATCCTAGAGCCCAATCCTCCAGTGGACATCCTGTTATTTTTCTTCATTCAGGGATATCCACATGGATGGAGGTTTGAAAAAATCAGAATTGACACAAATGTTCTGAACAGTTTTTACTGCCAGAAATTCTAAATGTTCTAAAGCCTGTATTTCCTAGTGTTGATATTTGGGGGGAAATGGAATAGGGTTCTAGTTTTGACCCTGTATGTGATGTTGCACAAGACATTTTGTAAAATTTGAAGGCAGAACTAATCTCTCATGTCTCTTCCAGTTCTGTGATTCTAGTTCTGAATAAATTATACTTCCATATGTCACTCAAATACAAGAATTAACTGTCAAAGTTATTCTGGATTTGCCAATCTTTATCATAAAGTCACACTAAAATAGTAGAAACCAAAAGTCGTTCAGTGAAAATATTCAATATAAAAAAGACAACGCCTGAAAATGAAGGGAAAAGATATCTTGACCAGGTTCATTAGGGTAGCTCTAGTGTTCATTTTTGAAGGGAATAAAAGGGAATAAGAGGATGTCTCACTGATATTCTCTCATATTATTTTGAATTAGCAAAATTAAGAAGGACCCATGTGTCTGACACTCTATGTACCCAAATGCGACATCTATTTGAGAGAAGCAAAGGCCATGAAGGCCCATCTCTCACCAGACACATGAGTAAATTGTTCAGAATTTAAATTTTACAGGCTCAAAAACCTGAGGAATGTACCAATACTTATATCGTCCCTGTTTTAACTTTGCAAAGAGGAGGATTTCCTAGTATGTTACTAAATTATTTCTTAGTTTTCTCATCTGAAAAATTATTGTGGGGTGCCTGGCTGGCTCAGTTTGTAGAGCATGCCACCCTGGATCTCAGGGTCATGAGTTCAAGGCCACATTGGGCATGGAAGCTACTTAAAGAAAAAAATTATTGTACCTACATCATAGGACTATATTGAAGATTAAGTGAATATATTTATACTATAGGTAAGTTTTTAGTATTAATGTCATTCATTATTATTGACTCTCCCCCAATACTGTTTCCTGTATCATTGCATCATTCTTGTGGAAGTCTTTGTGTATCCATAAATAATAGTATGTGCCTTAAAAATTTACATAGTTGTTATATATTTTTTATAATTTGTTTTCTTTTTTTTAAAAGATTTTATTTATTTATTTTAGAGAGAGCAAGAGAGAGCAAGAGCTGGGGGAGAGGCAGAGGGAGAGGGAGAAGCAGACTACTGGCTGAGCAGGGAGCCCAAGGTGAGGCTCAGTCCCAGGACCCTGAGATCATGACCTGAGCCGAAGGCAGACACTTACAACTGAGCCACCCAGGTGCCCATATAACTTGTTTTTAGCCTGCAAAATGTTTTTAAGATTTGTTTATGTTGATATATATACATCTATATCGATATATGTACATTTATTGATTTTCGCTAATGTGTGCAGTGGAATTTACTCTTGCCAATTGATGCACGTTTAGACACTTTTTTTTTCCTTTTAAAGATTTATTTATTTATCTTAGAGAGATAGAGTGAGAGCATGAGCAGGAGGGGCAGAGGGAGAGGGAGAGAGAATCTCAGGCAGACTTTGAGCTGAGTGCGAAGCTGTATGTGGGGCTTGATCCCAGGACCCCAAGATCAGAACCTGAACCGAAACGAAGAATCAGATGCTTAATCAACTGCATCACCCAGGCATACCTAGACACCTCATTTTTTTTTAACTCAGTGAGCCAATAATGATATTATACATTTTTCACTGGGGTCTCTAAGGTGTTTAGCTAGAAGTAGATTTCTTGGGTCATTGGAATTATACATTATCAAACATAATAGATATTGCCATATTGCTTTCCAAGTTAGTTAAACAAAGTTACAATTCCAATAACAATGCACATGTAAGAGTTGTATTTCTCCAGCTTTTTGTCTATGTTAGCACTGTGTTTTTGCTAATTTGTTAAGTGTGAAAAGAGATCCTGTAGTTTTATTTTGCACTTTCCTTGTGAATAAGGAAGCTGCATCTTTTCATATTTATTAGCACTTCAGATATTTCTGCATCTTGCCTTTTTGCATAGTTTGCCATTTTTCTATTAGATTATCTTTTCCTTTTGGTTTGTAGATCTTTACAGGCTAATGAAAGTACAGCCGATTCTCAATATTTTCAGTAGTTGTGTTCTACAAAGTCACTGTGAACCCTGAATTAGTGAATATTGAACCATTGTTCCTAAGGGAAAAATACAGGGTTGGGTTCCTGTGAGCCTTTGACTACTACATTTTTGTCAACTGATCAATACGTAACTTTGTTTTATGTGTTTTTGTTTAAAGACACCTTATTTAATGTATATTGTTGATTCATTAACATAAATGAGTCAGCACTATAACTCATGACCAACAGCATTATAACTCATGCCTGAATGAATCTTCTCTAACACATATATTTTCTCCATAAGGCACATCATAGCCTTCTTGCACTTAGGAACACTAGACAGCGTTTCAACACTATGCTTGGGGACATTTGAAATAATAAAACACCAACAATCCCAGAATTGAGAAAATGTGGCAATAGAATCTCAAGGACACTTATTTACAGTATGAAAGCTGAAAAAAGAAGGCAGAACATAGGCTTGTTTGACCTTGGTTGGGAATGTCATGTTGGATGATTCAAAATTTTTACTTCTCTGTGCATGACTGTGAATGACTATGAATGTGCCACAAGTATTGATTTGGGGTTATAAATTAATTTTAGCAAGCATTGGTGAATTCACAAATGTGGAATCTACAAATAATGAGGATTGACTGTAATTCTTTGTCCATTGTACACAATTCAAATATTTCCCCCAGACTGTAATTTGTCTTTTAACAATATTTATGGTGTTTTTTGTTACACAAAAAATTTTATTTTAACTTTGTCAATTTTACTAATCTTTTTTTTTATGGTTTATGGGTTTCATCTTGTTTTGACATCTTTCCTTACTTCGGTATCAGGGAAATATTCTCATATATTGTCATCTAAAAGTTTTGTAGTTTTGCCTTTCCCATTTAGATCTTTAATTTATTAGCATTTTTTGAGTAAAAGATGAATAGGATTTGATTAAGTGATTTTCCAGAATTGTTCATTAAGCAAAGATTTGGATTTGATTCATAATATGACTTCCGTTATATACCATGTTCCCATGCTTTGTTTCTAGGCTCTCTATTTTTTTTCCATGTTTATTTGTGTATTCTTTCATCAGCCCTAAACTTTCAAAAATTATTATGGCTTTATAATAAGTTTTAATATTTGGTAGGGAATATTCTTTATTCTTCCACTTTACTCTTCTTCAAAATTACATCTTACTTCTTCAAATGAATTATAAGATTTGTCAACTTCCTTGAAAAATTTGGTTAGTATCATAATTAGAATAGCATTAGATTTACAGGTCTACTTTGGGGAATTTACCTTTGTAGAGAGTGAGTTTTCCTGTCTGTGAACATAGTATTTTCCTTCCTAAGTCTTCCGTAATAGCCTTCAAAAAAGTAATCGTAGTTTTTCCCAATATAGATCTTACACAACATTTGGTAGATGTATTTCTAGGTACTTTATATCTTTGGTTGTACTTTGAATAAAATTTTTATAAGGTGATATTCCTGATAGATTTTTGCAGGTGTACAGTAAATTATTAACCTTTCTATAGCAAGCTTGCTGAAGAGCTCATTAGTTCTAATCATTTGTCTATATATTCTCTTGGATTTTTATGTAGATAATTATTTCACCTAATAAAAATAATTTTGTTTTTTCTTCAGCAATCAAATTATTTCTTTTTCTTATTTTATTGTGTTGTCTAGTATTTTTATTTTGGTGCAACTCTGTACCTGCACTGTAGCAACTCTGTGTCCTTAAGTGAACAACTGGAACCAGGTTTATTCTCCATTCATAGTCTGCATGAGGCTTCACTATTCCCAAAGTCTGGAACACTGCCTAGTTTCATATCATGGGCAAATAGCTTAACCACTTCACTATCCTGACTGATAAAATAGGCATAATAATAGTATACTCTTGATGAGGCTGTTTTGAAGACTAAGTAAGTTAACACTTATAATACTCTTATAGCAAGAGAAATGGGGAATTTTTTTTCTACGAGCATAATTTCAGTTATGTTAGATAAGTTCTAGAGATTGCTGTGCAACATAGTGCTTATGGTTAACAATATGGTGTTGTACACGTCAAAGTTTGTTGAGGTTCGGTCTCATATTAAGTGTTCTTCACATAAACACAACAAAATGACAAAAGGACACAACAAAAGTGGGCAGTGTTGGATATGTCTGTTACCTTGATTACGGTGATGGTATCGTAGACATATGTCTAAATTCATCAAATTTTATACATTGAATATGTGAAGTTCTTCACATATCAGTTGTGTCTCAATAAAGCTGTTAGAAAGCAACAATAACAGCAAAATGTCTTATAGTGGTGCCTGAAATGTATAAAGAACTAATAGAGTTTATCAATTAGTACTACTACTACTACATAAAAATGAGATTGGCTGATAAGCTTCCTTTCTCATATTTATTTCATCTGCTTTTGCTACCAAGATTTATAAACTTCCAAAAGTGAGTCGTTTAGTTTTCATTCTCTTTCTATTTTCTTGAGTGGATTAATGTAAAAATAGGAATTATCTGTTCCTTAATCTTCTGGTAAAACTCACATTTGAAACTTTTTAGTCCTGGAAGTGTTCTGATTCTGATAATTGATTCAATTTCTGTAATGTTTATGTCTACTCATATTTTCAATTTCTTTTTGAGTTATATTTGGTAGTTCATATTTTCCATCTCACTTAAGTTGTCAAATTTATGGCATAAAGTTGATCAGGGTATCCTTTTATGATGTCTTAAAGTTTACTGTACCTTTAATGACCTATTTTTTTTACGGAAAGAGTAAAATCTGATTAGTTATTTCAAAGAATCAGCCTTCGCTGTTATCTATCCTTCTTTTATTTCTTTAATTTTATCCTATTTCATCATTTTTCATTTTTCATTTTACTTTTTTTGAGTTAGCTGTGTTCTTTTACTAAATCCTAGAGTTGAGTGCTTAGTTCATTAATTTCCATTTTTCCTAAAATATATACTTATGCACATACATTCTTTCTAAATATTGATTTTGGGTAGCCTGCGGAATTCTACATGTGCTTGGCTTAAAGAGTCACCAAGGATTATAATGAAAGAAGCATTCTTTTCTTACCATTTCCATCCCTAATTCACATCTTTTTTTTAAACAGTTTCTTTTGGTCTTTATCTTTTTTTTCTAACTCACATGTTATACTTTCATTGCTTGATATTTTAGTTTAACTGTTATTTTCTACTATGAAGGATAAGACTTGTCCCACATCCTCTCTCTCCCCCCATCCTTTTAACAGAACTAATGTCATCATTTTCACTAAATTGATATTCAGTGTTTGCATTATTAGATGGTTATGTAAGTAGTATTCACAGAAGAGCTATGAGGTATACTGTGATTACACTTCCTGTTTTGGCAATCTTTCTCCTTTTTTTTAATTAAGACTTTAGTTATTTGAGAGAGAGAGAGAGAGAGCACAGCAGGGGTTGGGGGAGGACAGAGGGAGAGGGTGAAGGAGAAGTAGACTCCTCACTGAGCAGGGAGACCAACTGGGGCTCAATCTCAGGTCCCCGAGGTCATGACCTGATGAAGGCAGATGTTTAACCAACAGAGCCACCCAGGCCATCTGATTTTTTTCCTTCTTAAAGTTAATAACAGGTTTTTGTTTTCCTTAGTTTTCTACTTTCTTGTCGTTCCTTCCTTCTCAAGTTCTCCTCCCTAAGTTTAAATATTTTCTCACTGTGGTCATACACATCGGGTATTTGAATTTATCTCTTTCTCAGAGATAACCCTTCTAGAAATCTATGTCTGTTCCTTCTAATCTAGACTTCTTGTGCTCTATGCCTGCTATAGGGCTCTTGTCCAGGGATTTCTCTTCACTATCATGCTGGTGCCAGTGGCTTGATGATGGGTGAAAGGCAAAATGAACTTTCTCCAGCGTTCAAGCTACTAGTTTCCTGCATCCTGTATTTTCCCCTTTGTTTATGCTATTATTTTGGTAAAGCATATTCTACAGTAGCTTCTTGAGAATAAGTGTGTATTTTTCCTGATCATTTTATAGAATTCTTTAAAGTTTCTGAAATATTGTAATGTTTATCCTTCTCTATTATTCTGGATATTCAGCATAATGTGCATTGGTGCTTTTTCTTTTATTGTCCTGAGAACTTAGTAAGCCTATTCAATTGGGAAATTCATGTTGTTCAGTAGTAGGGAAATTTCTAGAATTATTTCTATGACAAAACCATCAGTTTTATTTTCTTCTTTATGTCTTTACAGTAAAACTTTTAATTAGACGTTAGAGCTTCTGAACTCATCCTCTGTTTTTTTTTCTTTATTTCTTATCCTCTGTCTTATTTTCCATCATCCTCTTTGTGTGTGTATGTGTACACACACATACACAAACACACGTATATGTTTACATATTTATATGTATATATTTATATATTTATAAGTATATTTTTATATATAACATATATACTTGTATGTATATGAACAAATGGGATGATGGAAAAATATATATCACTTTCATGCTCACTTAAATATAATATTTAATAATTTTTCTTATGATTTGTCCTTTGACCCATGAATAATTTACAAGTGTGGAGCGTAATATCACCAAGAGGGCAACATATGTTATTCACTCTCCCCATAGGAAAAATAACTAATATCTATTCATGAACAAGACACCAGTGAGAGAATCCTAGCACACAGGGGTGAGGCTGAGGCACCCCCTGCACCACAAATACCAAAACAGACCACACTGGAAAGTAAGAGAAGTGGCTACCTGCTGACCACATTGCGTCTCTCCCAGGACAACATAGCACCACATGGTGAGTTCTCTTCTGAGCCTCCAGTTTGGTGAGGAAAGAGAACCCAGGGAGAGCAACAAGCACCTCCACCATCATTGTGGGTCACTTTGTAGGAGCCCCTACTCTGATCTCAATCCATGGGGTTGCAGGAGAATCTGCGGGGTTCAACCACTGGGAATATGACTGTGATGGAGAAGTGAGGAGGGCTTGCAACAACCAGCACATGGATTTTGGCACACCCAATTCATATCTGCAGTGACCAAGTAGTAGTCCCAACCAACGGTTTGGTTTGTCTACAGAACAAAGTTGGGGGTGCACTCTGATCAAAGAACTCATGAAGTGCAGATCTGCCTAATTTGGATCCTCAAGTCAGGAAGTTTGCCAGCCCTAGAGCCGGGTTTGCCCAAGTTCAGGGAAGGTGCTAAATCACAGTCCCACCCACTGTGGAGAGTGTCTTCCATCTCCAACCAACCATAAGGGATGGTAAAAACCTCTGAAAACTGTGTGGTCCAATGGCAGTCAAGGCAAGAGAGGGGCAGACAAAGCCAATAGCTTGCAGAGCAAAGTCAGTAGCCCTGTTCAGCCAGGGAAACTGGGGTGTGGGTCAGCTTGAGTTAAGAAAACAAATAGAGCTTTACTGGTTTTAGAGACGCTTCTCTCACTGTGCCCAGGCTGGGAATCTAATTCAAAGTCCTGCTCATTGCTGAGTACAGCCTTCAGCCTGTCCAATCAGAGAAACTAACCAGAACATACCAGAAACTGTGTAGCCCATTTAACACCCCTATGTACATCGGTGCTTGGACAGAGAACAGAGCCTATGGCTTCTCTAACTGGCAGAGCAAAAGTGATGGCCTCATCCAACCAGGAAATTCAGTACACACTGATTCAGGCTCCCAAAAATCAGTCATGTAGGCCCTGGGCCCTGGTCTGCTGCCCTGCCAGAGCAGGGAAGCTAATTCATAGCCTCATCTACTACTGAATATATCACCCAATCCCAATCATCTGGTAAACCTGACCAGAGAATCCAGGCAACCATAGAACCCATCCTACAGCCTCACTTGGGTAAGAAGTCAAGCCAGTAGTGCTATCCAACTGTTCTCAGCCAATGGCACATCCCCATCCCCAAACTCAGAGCTTGAATAGTTGCTTCACCCAAAATAGACCATAATAGCAGGCCTCACTTCTCCAAAGACAGTATCAGCAGACACACCTAGAAACCCAAGCCAAGCTGACTTGTGAAAAACTGTCTCTGCCAAAGCTAACCTGTAAAGTGTGGAAGAGGAGCCCCATTACTCAAATGAGCAGAAACCAACATAAGAAATCAAGGATCACAAAAAATCGGGTAAGTATGACACCACCAAAGGAAACATAAAACCTCTTAAGTAAGTCTAGCGAACTACAAGAAAACACGGACAACACAATTAGGAAAACAATGCATGAATGCAGTGAGCAGTGTGATAAAAAAGAGCAACCATCAAACAAACAGCCCCAAACAGAAATCCTAGAGTTGAAAACATACAATAAACTGAAGAATTCAGTCAAGAGTTTCAAAAGTAAACTCAGCTCTTCGGAAGAAAGAATCAGTGACCAGGAGGATAGGAGACTGGAAATTACCCAGTCAGGGGAGCAAAGAGAAAAAAGAATAAATGAGAGTAAAGAAAGTTTATGAACATTATGGAGCACAATGAAAAGAAACAATATTCACATTCTGGGAATTCGAGAAGGAGAAGAGAAAGAGAAAGCGACAGAAAGTATATTTAAAGCGATAGTGACTAAAACTTTCTAAACCTTGGGAAAGAAATGAACGTCCCCACCCATGAGGCACAAAGGACCCCAAATAAGTTAAACCCAAACAGAAGTGTACTTCGTAGTTTCTAAAATGTGTGTGGGTGCATGCGTGTGTGTTGGGGGGTATTGGCAATCTTTTGTTACTGATTTTTAATATTACTGAATTTTGATCAGATAATGTGATCAATATATAATTTTTAAAATATTTATTGGATTTCCTTTCGACATGCTGTGTGTTTTTCTTAATATCTCATGTATGCTTGAAATGGAGGAATATATTCTATTCATTGGGAGTGGTGTTTTATATGTACTTCCATTAGATCAAGCCTATCAATGGGGAAAAAACGCTTTGTGCTTCAGTTGTGTTTTGTCATTTTGACTTATCATTTTCTGGGAGAGTTGTGTTCGGTTATCCCAGCCGCATATTCTCTTGTGCAATCTTTTTTCAGACCACCACTCTGTCCACCCTTAACTCCTGATCCTCTTTCTGTACAGTTTTGCTTTTCAGAATGTCATATAAATGGAATCCTGCACTATGAAGTCTTTGGGGTCTGGCTTCCTTCATTAAGGAAAATTCATCTAAATTTTATAGTGTTGCATGAATCAGTAGTTGTTCCTTTTTATTGCTGAGTTGTAGTAGTCGACTATGGGATGTACCATAATTTGTTTATCCAGCCACCTGTGGAAGCACATCAGGGTTTTTGCCAGTGTGTGGGTATAAATAAAGTGTTAAAAATATTTACATAGAGGTTTTTAGGTGAGCATAGGTCTTTAATTCATTTGGATAAATACTAAAAAGGGAGATTTCCCAGCCATATGATAAGTATATGTTTAAATTTATAAGAAATTTTTGAACTGCTTTCCAAAATGGCATGTCATTTGCATTCCCATTGATAGTGAATGCGGATTCCTGTTGCTCTAAATCCTTGCAGGTCTTGGCATTGTTAACTTAAAAATTTTAGCCATTCTAAATATGTGATGGTGCCTCTTTATGATTTTAATTTACCTTTCTTAATGACATTAATGTTGATCATCTTTTCATATGCTTATTTGCCAGCTGTATATTTTCTTTGGATAAATTTCTTTCCATATGTTTTGCTAACATTTTTTTAAAAAAGATTTTATTTATTTATTTGACTGAGAGAGAGAGCAAGACAGAGAGTACAAGTAGGGGGAGTAGCAGAGGGAGCAGGAGAAGCAGGCTTCTCATTGAGCAGGGAGCCTGATGAAGGGCTCCATCTCAGGACCCTGGGATCATGACCTGAGCCGAAGGCAGATGGTTAACCTACTGAGCCATCCAGGTACCACTGTTTTGCTCATTTTTATATGGGGGTTGTTTGTTTCTTATTGTTGAGGTTTAAGAGTTCTTTATATATTCTACAAGGGTACAAGGCCTTTCTCATACATTGGATATATACATTTTTTTCCTCCAGGTCTGTGGCTTTTCTTCTTTCTCCTAACAGTGTCTTCTATAGAGCAGAAGTTTTTAGTTTTTAAAAGTCTAATTTATCAATTTTTCTTTTATGGCTCATGTTTTTAGTGTCATACCTAAAAGTTTATCACCATACCCTAGTCACACAGATTTATTTTCCTGTCTGTTTTTTCTAGAAGTTTTAAAGTTTTAGATTTAGAATTAGGTCAATAATTTATTTTGAGTCAATTTTTGTATAAGGTATGAAGTGTGTGTCCATCTTCTTTTTTTTTTTCTTTTTTGCACATGGATATTCAATTGTTCCAGCAACATTTGTGGAAAAGATAAAACTTTCTAAGTTTATTTGCCTTTGTACCTTAGCCAAAAAACAACTGACTATATTAGTGTGGGTACATTTCTGGGCCCTTTATTCTGTTTCATTGTTATATATATTTATATCCTTTCACCAATATTATACTGTCTAGATAAATGTAGTTTTATAGTAAAAGTAGAAATCAGATACAGTGAGTCTTCTTTTTCCATATAAATTTTATTTTATTTTATTATTATTTTTTATTTGCCTCATAATTTTTTTATTTGTATCAATTTACCAAGGCTCTTTTTCTTGCCTTTTATTGTTGAAAAAAGTAGGTAACATTATCCTGTAGAATTTTCCACTTCCTGGATTTGACTGATCACTTCCTGGGTGCTGTTTTTTTTTTATTATAATAATATTTTTTAGCATATTATGTTAGTCACCATACAGTACATCCCTGGTTTTTGATATAAAGTTCGATGATTCATTAGTTGCATATAACACCCAGCGCACCATGCAATACGTGCCCTCCTTACTACCCATCACCAGCCTATCCCATCCCCCCACCCCCTCCCCTCTGAAGCCTTCAGTTTGTTTCTCAGAGTCCATAGTCTCTCATGCTTCATTCCCCCTTCTGATTACCCCCCCTTCTTTATCCCTTTCTTCCCCTACCGATCTTCCTAGTTCTTATNACCGATCCTCCTAGTTCTTATGTTCCATAGATGAGAGAAATCATATAATAATTGTCTTTCTCTGCTTGACTTATTTCACTTAGCATTATCTCCTCCAGTGCTGTCCATATTGTAGCAAATGTTGAGAAACCGTTCTTTTTGATAGCTGAGTAATATTCCATTGTATATATGGACCACAACTTCTTAATCCAGTCATCTGTTGAAGGGCATCTCGCCTCCTTCCACAATTTAGCTATTGTGGACAATGCTGCTATGAACATTGGTGTGCATATGGCCCTTCTCTTCACTACGTCTGTATCTTTGGGGTAAACACCCAGTAGTGCAATGGCTGGGTCATAGGGTAGCTCAATTTTTAACTTTTTAAGGGACCTCCACACTGTTTTCCATAGTGGCTGTACCAACTTGCATTCCCACCAACAATGTAGGAGGGATCCCCTTTCTCCACAACCTCTCCAGCAACTGTTGTTTCTTGCCTTGTCAATTTTTGCCATTCTAACTGGCGTAAGGTGGCATCTCAGNATCTCAGTGTGGTTTTGATTTGAATTTCCCTGATGGCTAATGATTTTGAACATTTTTTCATGTGTCTGTTAGCCATTTGTATGTCTTCATTGGAAAAGTGTCTGTTCATATCTTCTGCCCATTTTATGATTTGCTTATTTGTTTCTCATGTATTGAGTTTGAGAAGTTCTTTGTAGATCTTGGATACCAGACTTGTATCTGTAGTGTCATTTGCAAATATATTCTCCCATTCCATGGGCTGCCTCTTAGTTTTTTTGACTGTTTCCTTGGCTGTGCAGAAGCTTTTTATCTTGATGAAGTCCCACAAGTTCATTTTATCTTTTGTTTCTCTTGCGTTTAGAGATGTGTCATGAAAAAGTTTGCCTTGGCCGATGTTGTAGAGCTTGCTGCCTATGCTCTCCTCTAGGATTTTGATGGATTCCTGTCTCACATCGAGGCCATTCATCCATTTGGAGTTTATCTTTGTGTATGGTGTGAGAGAGTGGTCAAGTTTCATTCTTTTGCATGTAGCTGTTCAATTTCCATATAAATTTTAGAGTTAAGTCATGTATATCTCCAAAAACCTTGCTAGAATTTTGATTTGTTTTTTTTTAAAGATTTTATTTATTTCTTTGACAGAGATAGAGACAGCCAGCGAGAGAGGGGAACACAAGCAGGGGGAGTGGGAGAGGAAGAAGCAGTCTCCCCGCAGAGGAGCCCGATGTGGGGCCTGATCCCGTAATGCTGGGATCACGCCCTGAACCGAAGGCAGACACTTAACCGCTGTGCCACTCAGGTGCTCCCTAGAATTTTGATTTGGATTACAGTACAGTGTATATCAATTTAAGAGATAGATACCTTAAAATATTGATTCTTCTAATTCATGAACATGGTATATTTATTTATTTAGATGTTAATTTCTTTTATTTGTGTTTTATATTTTTCAGCATCCAGACCCTGCATATATTTTATTATATTTATACCTAAGTATCTCATTTTTAGTGCTATTGTAATGGTATTTTTTGAATTTCAAATTTTGATTGTTCATTGCTATATGTAGTTCATTGCTATGTGAAGACAATTGACTTTTATATATTGACCATGTATCCTGTAACCTTGTTAAACTCACTTTTGTAGTTCAAAGAGATGTTTTGTAGATTCTTCAGGATTTTCTCAATAGACAATGATTTTCCATTTCTAACAGTCTTCATTTCTTTGTGCAGACCCATTTCTGACCTATATTACATTCCTTCTGACTTAAGAACTTAACATTTCTTGTGGATTTGGACTGCTGGCAATGTTGTTGGACTCCTGCCCACTCCCTGTCTCCCATGGCATCTGCAGCTTCCAGGGTTTCAAACTCATTCTGCCTCTACACTTGGCTTTCAGGAATTCATTAAAATCTTTTTACTGGCTTATATAGCATCTGATGACATCTGCCCCAAGTAGGAAAACCTTGGGTCCTGTTTCCTCCTGCAAGCACCTGTCTCTTTGAGGATTTCCAGTTAGTTGTTTGCTCTTATGACCCTGGCTCTTGCCAAGGGAGATTCAAGAAAGTCATTATTTTGCAGTGTGTCCAGCATTTTTCTTGTTGTAAGGGTGGGTGTGCCTTTTTCCTAGGTCTCTGAGTCTCCATGATGATCTAGAAATTTAAAGGATCTGTTTTAAAAATGTCTACATTTTATATCTGCTTTTTTTCTCTCAAATATTCTTGATTTTTAAAAATGCTGTCCTGCCTTTTGTTATTGCTTATATTCCTTTTTTAGTTTATATAAGTTTAAATGTATCTTTTTTTTTTAATTAAAGATTTTATTTATTTATTTGACAGAGATAGAGACAGCCAGTGAGAGAGGGAACACAAGCAGGGGGAGTGGGAGAGGAAGAAGCAGGCTCACAGCAGAGGAGACTGATGTGGGGCTCGATCCCATAACGCCGGGATCACGCCCTGAGCCGAAGGCAGACGCTTAACCGCTGTGCCACCCAGGCGCCCCTAAATGTATCTTTTTAATGGTGTTTTTCTGATTTTCCTATTTTCTCTCATTCCTGAGCTCTAATTCCCTTCAAGGTGGTTCCTCATGTAGCTTTGATGGTGTTTGCATGTGTGATTTTGATTTTGTCACTTTGAATTTTGATTTATGGTCAGTAAGTACTCCTCTTTCTATGGAAGATCTGGACTATGCAAGTTTTCCTAGGGAGCACTTTTATATTTGCTTTTCTTAGAATCTCAGAATTCAACTCTCCTGGACCAGTCTTCATGTTTAAATCTCAAGCTGTGTTTCCTGCCCCCTGCAGGTGGTGTAAATTCACATCCACACATGAGATAGCCTGATGTTTTGATTTCTTAGAAACAATTTGCTTTATCCAAGGCACCTTAGACTGAACTTTTCCTTGCTACTGCTTCTCTCTCTCTCTCTCTCTCTCTCTCTCTTTTTTTTTTAAGATTTTATTTATTTTATTTGACAGAAAGAGACAGAGGGAGAGAGAGTACAAGCAAGGGGAATAGCAGAGGGAGAGGGAGAAGCAGGTTTCTTCCCTGGGCAGGGGCTCAATCCCAAAACCCCGGGATCATGATCTGAGCTGAAAGCAGGTACTTAACAGACTGAGCCACCAGGCGCTCTCCTTGTTGCTTCTTAGGACAAGTGTACTGAATTTTCTTGACTGCTCCTTAGTCTGGCCAGCCCTTCAATACATCTGGACATTTTGCAGGTAGCACCATCCCAGCTGCCTCCTTTTTTCTTCTCCTGTCCTTCCCTTGGCATTAAGATCCAAGTTTTCAGGCCAAGTCTGAAATCCTTGTGGATCCTCATGGCAACAACTTCTGCACACTGTTTCAAGAGTCTTCTCTTCATTTCTGCAGCCTAAGGATTTCCATTATCCAAGGACATTGTTAACAAAAAGTGTTATTATATCCTACAGTTCTATTAGTTTGTTTTTGTAGGACCCTTCTTCACCATTACCCCAATGTACTCACTCTGACAGTCAGTCAGCCATGTTGCTGGAAGTGGCCTGAGTGCAACTTCCAAGTGACTAGAATTCTGATGTCAGCTAAATGCAGTATCTCCCTTCAGTTTCTTTAAGAAAAAGAGCTTCATGTCAAAGCCAATTTGAACCCTCTTCCTCCTTAGTTACTTAGAATAAAGGTATAGAATTTAGTGATATTATATATTTTTTTCCTCACTTGAATGATTTGTAAATACAGTGGTTATACTTGATTCTTATTGTCCACATGACAATGAAGTCAAGGCATTTTGCTTTATACTTGAGAAGTTTAGATTAGATCCTTAGTTTATTTGAATGCACAGGCAAACACTACCCATGCTTACTTAAGTCAACCAGCTTGCTACTCACATTAAGAAAAAAGTCACCTTCCCAAGATCACCAGCAATTCCTACTGGTGAGGTTTTTTCAAGTTCCAAAATAATCAACAGTAGAGGAACATTCTGAATTAAGTGTCTCAAATTTCTGCTCTTTGGGTTTCATGAAGAAGTTGCTTTGCAGGAGTTCAAGCATGCTTGCATCCCTTGATGATGTCCTCAGGAGGGATGTGACCAATAGAGATGAAATGGAGGAGAGACAAGATATTCTTAGATCATTAAATCCTTAAGTTATCCCAGTGAAATAAAAATATAAATGTTAAATGGAAACAGTCTCCTTGGTAAGGGATTGAATTTCTTGGTATTTTACTAATTACTAACATACTTGACTGTATATTTTTACTTTACTGAATTTCTTGCAGCAAAGGGCAGATCTCCAAAGGGAACTTGACTGGGTAAAGCAGTGTGTCTTTAATCTGTAAGATGTGGTTTATTAGGACTTCATATTATATTTCTCTGGCCCTTCAAAGCAGTCTCATCCAGCAATTAGCTTGGAGATGAGTGTCATAGACAGCATAAGAAGTGGAAAGGCTTTGCATGAAGACATGCTGCTCAGTTGGCCAGTTTTTTTTCTCATCTATAAAATACGGTGCTCTGTTAAATTGGCTCCTAGGTTGTTTCAAGGTTAAGAAAGAACTATAGTCATAAATCAAAATTCAGAGGAATTATGGGTTTGAGGTGCTATAATTCTGGTAAGTTGATAGACTAAATTGATAAAGATTACCAAATAAAATGCCTCTGGTTCCTGAAAGGGACACCAAGGAGAACTTGCCAGATCCCACTTCTGCCTGCTCTTTTTTTTTTTTTAAGATTTTATTTATTTATTTGAGAGAGACAACACAAGTGGGAGTAGGGTCAAGGGGCAGAGGGAGAGGGAGAAGCAGACTCCCCACTGAGAAGGGAGCCTGATGCAGGACTCGATCCCAGGACCCTGAGATCATGATCTGAGCTGAAGGCAGATGCTTAATTGACTGAGCCACCCGGGCACTCCTCTGCTCTTGTTTTAGAAATTCTGTTTCAAGAGTTTTAGGAACAGGTTTAGTTACTCATTTATATATAGGCCACTCTCCCAGGCAGTAAACTTCTGTAGGATTCAGGTCTCATTGTTTTCTTGAGTCTCAAAACTTACCACAGGTACATACTCACTGACTGAATAAATGGCAGTACTGTTTTTCTCACATTTGTACGTCCAGATCATACATTCTAAGGTTGGTTTGGGAAACACATTCATACTCCTGATACTGGTAACTAGGGTGACTGTTGTTCCTCACTGTATTTTTCAGCTCTCCCTTGCCATCCTCAACCCTGACAGGCTCACATGAGCACTCCTGGCTGATCTCTACTTTCTAACCCAGATTATTAGTCATCATCATTAAAACCACATTGAAGACTTGTAATTGTGTGTTTGAATTGTTTCCTTGGTCCTAACTGTCTTGCATCCTAGAAGGAAGTAGAAATCTGAGTCCCTTGGGAAAGGCAGCACCACCTTACATCTGAAGAAGATCAGATCCATGTGTGGGAGAAGCAGGCCAGAGTGACCAGGGCATCAGTGCCAGCATCAGTCAGGAGGCTGCTTGGCTAATGTAGCATTGCTTCTTTATTTATAAATGCTTATGTTAAATCCAAGATTCCTTAAAGATAATTTCCAAGGCATGGAAGAAAAGGAAATTTTTATTTCAAGCTTTCAACATGGAATGGAAGAAATGACTAAAAAAATTTTCTCTTTACCTATGTGGCTCATTAAAAAAATATTTTGGGGGGGCACTAATCAAATATGGGTATGGTGTTACATTTATTAAATAACACAGTGGTGAACAAAAGGAAAAAGGTCAGTCTCATTTTACTTTGAGACATTATGAGAAGAAAAGATTGCTGGGCAGATCAAGAGAGTGATGCCAGTACTCCCTGAGCCCCTCTGTGTTCCTGTGAACTCTCTCTCCATAAATGCCTCCTCTGTTTTCAGTTCTCAAGGTGCACTGATGCTTATGCACCACAAGATGGAGCCTTCAAAGCAGCTTATTTCCCAGTGCTTCCTTCCCATTTCCCCTTTTGGACAGTGAAGATCTGGGTCTGTGAGTGTTTGGGAAAGCAAAACCAATACAGCAATGGGGGGGCGCACAGACTTGGAGGGGGTCTAGAGGATTGTTGAGTCATTGTCATAATGAAAACTGATTGGTCTTTGGCCCTATCCTGATGAACATTGTTATCAGCATCTTCCAAGAAGACGCAAGAGACATGCTTAGCAAGTGTGTGATGACACAAAGCCAGGGAGGGTAATTGGTGCATTTGGATGATACTGCAAAATTCTGAAAGTTTTCAATGGGCTGAAATCTAAAAGATGAAAAGTGAACGGGAATAAGTCATTCTAACACAGTGTTACTCAGAGTGTGGTCCATGGACTGCCATTCGCCAAACTGCTAGTGGCCTTTCCTTGACAAGATAAGGAGCTCCTGCCAGGGTGTCAGTGAATTTTGTTACAAAGCACATTGTTCAGCAAAGCCAAACAAGCAAAACTTCCCTGGTGAAGGAAGTGGGGCATTGGCCTACATTCTAGCATGAACTCATCATCTCGTGGAGGGGATGCCTGTTGAGTGGCATGGACCTGGACCGAACTGCCTCAGTCTCTTCATCTGACGGGTGATTATAATCATATCTAACATAAAGGTGAAGGTTAGAAATATCAAGCACTTATTTTTCCCCACACATGGTATGTGCTCACTACATGGAAGTAAGTATGACTGTGTTTCTCCTTTATACTTCTTGGAGGAAAATACTGTTGTTATCCCTGTTTTATAGACGAAGAACTGAAGTGAGTGTAAGTGAAGATTAATCATGTCCTGTGGTCATGCAATTCCTAGGTGCCAGAGCCAAGACTTGAAACCAAAGATTTTCCAACTCTAAATTTCAAATAAGCGCTTATCCATTATAGCACACTGCTCGTTCCTGGTTAGACTAGGTGATTGGCTTTAACATTTTTTGACCAAAACTTAATTATGGTCATAATTTAGTATGCACATGCGTGCATACGTACACAGACACATGTGTATATAAATCTGAAACACGTTTCATGAAATAATACTTGCCCTTCATAAGTGCAATGCATGCCGATACCTTACTCTATTTTATTTTTATTTTTGTTTTATTTTTAACTTCAATTTATTTTTTAATATTTTATTTCATTTTTAAAAGAAAATTGATTTCGTGACCTGCAAATGGGCTGTAACCCACAATGTGTACTAGCAATATCAACAGTTTATTTAGCTCTAAACTTCTTGATTCTCCTAGAAAACAAACAAAGGACTTCCAACCCAATTGCCTTAGTGTAGAACAGAACACCTGGGCTTGGAAATGGTTGGTTCATGTGAAGAAACAGTAAGGATTTTAGCTTAGGTCAATATAAGGAAAACACGGCAGTGTTGGGACAAAAAGCTCACTTCAAGTTTCCCTCAGGAATCCCGCATTCCCTCTTGGGTGCTGTACTTTGACAGAAATCGACAACCTGACACAGGCAAGGTGGGGAAGGGTCTGAAACCGTTTAAGGAGCCAGGGATGTTTAATCCAATTTTGAAGGAAGAGAGTCTATAAAGAGTTATTTATATCTACATCTACATCTACATCTATCTATCTATCTATCTACATATCTATCTATCAATCTAGATATAAATGATAATAGATCCCTAAATTAGTAGAATTATTTTGCAGGACTCAATAGGTCTTGGCCAGTCTGTCATTATCTCACAGAAAGCTTACTTCCATTGCATTTTTGGATTTTGGTGTCTGAAGTGAGAATCCTGCAGAATGATTGTTACTCCACTTCCGTTCTGTGAAAGGCCGCGGAAGGCAGGAAACCACTCCTCTCACGGTGAGAGGAGGAGTTCTCCAGCTTGACGTTGGCAAGACTTTTGCTCAGCTTCAAACAGGTTTGCAAGGGTGGTGTCAGACTCCAGCCCAAGCTGTGCCTTGGAACAGGGACATTCCTTTGCCTAGACCCTGGCCTGGCCTTGTGGGAAAGCCCCCAGTTCCTGGTACTTTGGGTTGGTAGGAAGCACTTGCCTGGTTGTTTCCCTCCCTCGTCAGCTCTGCAGAGAGCTTATTCTCTATGTGAGTCAGGAAAGGAGGCAGTGAAAGACTGGAACAGTCCCTCTGCAGGTTTGCATGAGGCCCCAGGAATGCCTGGAGCTGGAAATCCCCCTGGAAGGTGGTTACAACAATAGAGGTTTGCACTGCTGCCGCTGGGGTAGGGCATTACATTGGAACAAGTAGCAGCAGATTTGTTGGTAGTTTATTCAGGAAGGAAAATTCAGGAAGGAAAGGGGAGAGGGGAGTCAAGAATGACTCAAAGGTTATGTGGTTGGGAAATTGGGGAGCAAAGTAAGGTCACCAAAACAAAGTGGAAAAACAGAAGTGGTATAAATTGTGAGGAGAAAGGATGTATACTTTTGATGGTACTATGTGATTTAGAGTCAGAACTGTGTTTGTGAAAGTTTGAAATGAAGCTGGAGGGGTTAAAATACATCGATCTTACTGTTGAACTGTCTATTCTCCAATGTTAAATTCAGACACTTGGAGCCAAATGTGATCATATTTGAGAGTGAGGTGACTCTTAATGGTTGAAACTGCTTGGATAACATATTCATTCATTTGTTCATTCATTCATTCATTGATTCATTATCTGTTGGGATCTCAGATTAACTTTCAGAACATAATTGACACATTCATTTTTTGTGGTTCTTTATGTAGAATTAAACTAAACAGGCTAGGGGCACCTGGGTGGCTCAGTTGGTTAAGCATCTGCCTTTGGCTCAGGTTGTGATCCTGGAGTCCTGGTTTGGAGCCCCACAGGGCAGGCCCCCTGCTCAGCAGGGAGTCTCCTTCTGCCTCCCTTCCCCAGCCCCCCTCCTGCTCTCTTGCTCACTCTCTTTCTCTCAAAAAAATAAAATCTTTTAAAAAATAAAATAAACAGGCTAATGAGGTGCTTTCTGAAAATGACTGTCTACATTTTATTTCTGATCTCTCAGGTAGATTGAGTCAAATGACACTGGTTATTCTAGATTGAGTCGTGTCAGGTGACATGGAGGGACTGCTGCTGAAGCAGTGAATGTCTTGTGCATGTGTGCTTGTGGACTAAATGCAGAGAGATGAACTGATGGATATGATGATGATAAAAACAGCAGTTAACATTTATCAGGCATTCCCTATATGCTCAGTGGTATTCTAAGCACTATATATAATTATCTAATTTGATCTTCAACAACCCAATTAAATAATTACTATTAATACCTTCCTTTATAATTAAAGAAACTAAAGCACAGAGAAGCTAGTGGATTTGGCCAAGATTGCAGAGCTGGGATGGTCTGACCACCGAGCCACACCATGAGCACTAAGTAGGAATGTATTGTTTTTGCCTGGCTTGATAAACTGACACAAGGCAGCCAGAAATTCAAGTAGTCAGAAGACGTGAAGAAATTTTCTTTTTTTTTTTTTTAAGATTTTTTATTTATTTATTTGACAGAGAGAGAGCACACGCAAGGGGAATAGGAGAAGGAGAAGCAGGCTGCCCGCTGAGCAGGGTGTCCAATGTGTGGCTTGATCCCAGGATCATGACCTGAGCCAAAGACAAATGTTAAATTGACTGAGCCACCCAGGCGCCCCAAGAAACTGTTTTCTAAGAGACACTGTTCCTTCCAGTGCCCAGCTGGCATGTGTGATCCAACACTGGGGAGAGGGACATTTTCCTCTCATCCAAAGATTATAGGCAAGCTGTGGGTTTCCAGCAGGGAAAGTCATAGCCCTTTGAGGAACTTCCCTGGGCTCAGATAGCCAGCATCCCGGCCTCAGGAGGAGCCTCTTTCAAGTGCTCCTGTGCAGTGGATTTCCATGAAGAAGCGGGATGCACTGATTTGGGCTTGCATAGCCTTATCCTGGACTCACCTCATAAACCCAGGAGGACCGTGGAGGAGGACAGTTAGAAGGTTTCCAAGAACTAAGTTTCTATAGCCACTCAAGTAAGGCTCACAAGCTAGCAAACCTCAGGAAAATGCAACTTAATTGTACCCACAAGTAGGTGAGGTCTGGATGTGTGCTGAAAGAATGAAGAGTATCTAAAAATAAATCTTTATTCAATTTTATTCTATTATTCTAAGTTCCTAAAACCTGTTCAGAAGAACAAATGAGAGAATACTTTCTATCAGCAAAATAAGCTCGCCTTAGTTTTCAGGTATTTTTGGAGGAGCGGGAACTCTTTACAGCCTGTTTCGCTACTATGTGTATGTGCCCAGAGCCTAATATGCCATAGTCAGTGTCACATAACAGATGCTCAACAAATGGCCATCAGCCTGAACATTACACAGGTAAGTGGAATGTGAAATGTAGGGTTTTTTTTTTTTAAGTAACCTCTACCCCCAACATGGGGGCTCAAACTCATGACTGTGAAATTGAGAGTCTCATGCTCTACCCACTGAACCAACCAGGTGCTCCTGAAATGTATGTATTTCAGGGGATAAATGTAAGGTTGTCCCCTGAAGCTTTTTAGATGCTACATGAGGAAATGCTAATAGGAAACATCTGGACAGTGACCCAACAAGCAGTTATTACATAAAGATGAAAAATTCAGTCACTGTAATAAAATAGCAAATAGAGATGAGGAGACACAACACTTTTAAGCCAGAGCAGGGGGAGAGAAGGCAATAGCACATTTAAATTCTGCAGGGAGATGTCCTTGAGAGATAATTCAGGTTTTAAAGTTTTCGTCAAAAATTCCAATCTTAATTTATAGGGGAAAAAAAAAGGTCCATCGACCAGGATCCCACTACTCCAACACATCAGCTACATTTAACCATGTTTTCTTACTGGACAGGTGCCCAATCAGTTTGCGTGGAACCTCCAGTCATAAAGTTCTCTTTATCTTCTGAGCCAGAGTGGCCACTCCTGAGAACCAGGTTTCTCCGTGAAGATAGCAGCGCGCCTTCAGAAGGTGGTGCTGGGTGGCAGAAGCCCCTTCCTGTCTGAGGGCTCCTTGCAGCTGCCAAGGAGGGGACAGTGAGGTGCCCCACTGTTTCACTCCCCACCATTGGCAGCTGTCCTAGCCCCCTTTGAGGGAGTGGAGAAGGGAAGCTACTGATTACATTGGAAAAGATTCTCTCCTTGAGCTCAGATTAAATCAGTCCACAAATGACCCAAGGGAGCTTTCTTTTTTAAATTGTGGCAAAACAGACATAGCACAAAATTGACCATCTCAACTATGTTTAAGTGCCCAGTGCAGCGGCATTAAATCCACTCTTGTTGTGCCACCAACACCCATCCGTCCCCAGAATTGTTTTCATCTTGCAAAACTGAAACTGTGTCCAAGGAAGCCTTTGGTACCACTGTCTCTTAAACTATTTTTTTTAACCAAACTTTGCTTTCTTGTTGCTTTCAAGAAATCTAGCGAGAAAGGAAGGCAGCAATATGAAATGTATTGTTTTTCATAGGTGCGGTTGTCATGTTTGGGACAAATGTGTTTGTTAAGATCCATTTTAAGCCTGCACACTTACAAATGAAGCATGACCTCTAAAAAGCCTCAAGGATATCTTTATTAAGAGCCATTCAAAATCAACCAAAGCTTCCAGGGATTATGGTTGTGCAAATGCAACATTTCCTGTGAAAAGATCTGTGTTATACTAAAGAATTTGTCTGGTCTTTGTCTTGGGTTTCTGATTGGGGGGGGGCTGGCATTGTTATGCTAACTAGATGACTCACAGGAGCTCCTAGAAAGCTTCAGGATGGGGGCTGGTCACCAGAAAGATCAACCTTGTGATTAGAGGGTTGGGATTCTTAGCCTCCTGACCTCCGGCAGGGAGAGAAAGGCTGAAGATTTGATTCAATCACATTGCCAATAATTTAATCAATCATGCCTACATAATGAAACTCCAATAAATAACACTGGACAAGAAACTCAGTGGAGCTTCCTGGTTGGTGAACATGGATATTCAGGGAGGGTGATGTGCCCTGACTCCACAGAATTCACAGAACTTCTTACCCAGAGCTTTATAGGTGGTATGTGTATTAGTCTGGGTTCTCCAGAGAAATTGAACCAATAGGAGATTATATATATATGTGTGTGTGTGTGTGTGTATATATATATAATGAAATTTTCTGGAAGGACTTGGCTTATATGATCATGGAGGCCAAGAAGTCCCAAGAAGTCCCTTCCTATAGTTAGGAAGGTGGGTAGCCAGGAAAGTCAAAGGTATAGTTGCAGTCTGAGTCCAAGTCTGTTGGGAGGAGAGAAGACCCATGTCCCAGGTCGAAGACAGGCAGGCCCAAAGATCGAATTCTACCTTTCTTAGCCTTTTTGTTCCATTCAGGCCTTTAACGTATTGGATGAAGTCCATTTACATGGGGAAGTGCAATCTGCTTTACTCAGTCTACCCATTAAAATGTTAATTTTATCCAGATACACCTCACAGACACATTTAGAATAATGTTTAAGCAAATATCTGGGCACCTGATGGCCCAGTCAGGTTGACACATAAAATTCATTACTACAGTAGGCAACTGTTTGTATTGCTGCTGTAAGAAATTACCAGAAACTTCAAAACAGCATAAATTTATCATTTTACAGTTCTGGAGGTCACTAGTCCAAAATGGGTCTTTGTGGGCTAAAATCAAGGTGTCCCAGGATTGCATTCCTTCTGGAGGCTCTATGGGAGGATCAATTCCTTGCCTTTTTTTAGATTTTAGGAGCTGCCTTCCTTCCTTGGATTGTAGGCCCTTCTTCCATCTTTAAAACATAACATCTTCCAATCTCTCCCTGACTCTGGCTCTCCTGTCTCCTTCTTATAAGAATCCTTGTGGCGCACCTGGGTGGCTCAGTTGGTTAAGTGTCTGGCTCTTGGTTTCTGCTCAGGTCATGATCTCCAGGTCCAGAGAAGAGACCCATGCAGGTGCAGGGCTCTGTGCTCAACAGAGAATCTGCTTCCTCTTTCCCTCTCCCTCTGCACCCCCCACCCTGCCATGCATTCTCTCAATCCCTCTCTAGAGTAAATAAATAAATCTTAAAAAAAAGTCCTTGTGATTACACTAGGCTCACCTAGATGACCTAGGATAATCCTCCCATCTCAAGATTCTTGGCGTAATCACATTTGCAATGTCTCTCTGGACATTTTTGGGGGGCTATTGTATCATAGCAATCAGTAAATACTGTTGAATTAATGAATTATTGGTATTGTCAATTAACTGGTTACTTTATACTCAGTTTCACTACCTTCAAGCTCAACCATATCATCAGAATGGTAACTATAAAAAATACCTTGTACCTCCTCTGTTAAAATTCTTTAGTGGCTTCTCATAGGTTGTAGTATAAATCTAAACCCCACCACGGGGTGGCCCCTGCCTACCCTTCTAGCAGCCTCTGTCATTGCCTTACTATACATATATAATGTTAAATGATATGAAATTACTGGTAATTGACCATTTTTGACATACAAAAATTGGAATTTATGCAGGTCAACCTAATACCACCATTAGCCACATTGATATTCTGTACTTACTTGTCTCAATGCACAAAGCTTCTCTCATTTCCGTTTTTGCAGATGCTGTTCTCTCTTCTCCCTTCCCTGATATAACTATACCCCAAGCAAATTGCTGCAGAAATTATGAGTGAATTATGAATTATCACCTAATGTGATAAGATTGTGCATGTTTTTTAATTTGAGCTTCAGCCCACAATACAGTTTGAGCATTGCTTTATCTCTACTGACTTGTCTTTAAATATAATTGTGTGTCCTGTGATTACATCGGGACCCTTCCCCTCCTGTGAAGACTGGGGTCAGGCTGGCCTTTAGTAACTATGCAGAGAGCAGGAGGAGGTTGATGGAGTTTTTTTCAAGCATCTGTAGATCTGTTTGGGAGCCCATTGAATTTGTAATCCTCAGAATGTGTGTATCCAGTCAAACAGGTCCTCAATAAATGTTTACCGAGTGAAGGAATGAAAATAATTTCCTTTGTCCCATTGTTTACTTAGATCGTGAACCATGACCATGTGGGTATAGTTGCTGCTTTTCAGTGGATTAAACAGTCCAGCGGCTGAGTTTGAGATCAGACTCAGCTACTAAAGGGGTGTCTGATCTCAGGAAAGAGCTCTGTCTCTCTGGGCTCAATGTCTGTATCTGTGAGACCAAGTACCCTTTGTCTTGCATTATTCTTTAGTCTGCCAGCTAGTCAGTGATGTTATCTGCTGCCTGGAGCTGGGGTGGGGGAGCGTCCCTCAGCACCCTCAGTGCTGGGCTGTTGTATAACTGGATCCTGAGGAGGGTGGAGGGACTGGTGTATTTTTGGCACCTGTATGCTTTCTTTGCTTGATGGGGTTGTAAGTGTAGGCTGGAATGTTTTGTGTGTACATTGCTCATTGCATCATTCCTTGTTGTGACACACCATTAAGGATCTGACTCTATTGTCTGGCCATTGCCGTTGCTGTTTTCTAAAGTCAAGTCAGAATTTCAGAGCACACCAAAGCATATTACTGGAAGCTTTTCCGAATATTCACTAAACTCTAATTCTAATTCATGATCTAATTGGCATATCCTCTTTATGTTTGATACTTTGCTGGGAGCTTTCAATTAGACTGTTTAAGAATCAGAAAAGGATCCTACCAGGAGGGAATATTAGCCTCATTTTAAAACAAAGGTTTAGAGAAATTAAGGGCATTGTCGAGATTCCTTTACTAAAAGAGACAAATTCCTGGTGCATATATGTGATTTCTTTTACAAGATGTGAAATAGACAAATAGATAAATAAGTAAATATGTTCAATACCTACCCCTCATTAAAAATATTCTTCAGAACATCCTTGGAAGATAGTTCAGAAATATATTTTTTAAAGATTTTATTTATTTATTTGATAGAGAGAGAGAGCATAAGCAGGGGTAGCAGCAGGCAGAGGGAGAGGGAGAGGGAGAGGGAGAGGGAGAAGCAGGCTTCCTGCTGAGTGGGGAGCCCAAGGAGGGGCTGGATCCCAGGACCCTGGGATCATGACTTGAGCAGAAGGCAGACACTCAAGTGACTGAGCCACCCAGGTGTCCCAGAAATTCTTCTTCATTCTGTAGTTTGTGGGACATTTTGGACAAAGTAAAAATGAAATCATTTGTCCACCTGCATATCAATAATAAAAAAAAAAACCCCTGGCTATTTAGAAACTACATTCTTCTAAGTAAATTAGTAATATTGTTTTAGACAGTGCCAAATGCCCCAAATGAAATAAAACAAAGTGATGTGCTGTTCAGTGACTGGGGGAGGGTGAGCCAATATTGGCCAGAGTGGCCTCAAAGGAGTGACATCAGAGCTGAGACTTAATTGGGGAGGAGGAAAAAAGCAACCCAGCATGCACAAAGCCCTTGAAGGGGTCAGGACTAGTAGGGAAAGGTCAGGCAGAAGGCCAGCGGTGGTTTACTTGTAGTGTTCAGCACTGTCTGAAACAATGTGACTCATGAAATTACTTGTAAGCTGCCTACCATCCATATAAGAACAAAAGCTCTAAATGGCCAGGTCTGTTCCAGCACATAGTAGGTATGCAATGACTGGCACATAGTAGGTATGCGATAATATTGCTGAATGAAAGAAAAAATATTCTGGGTGCAGGAAAGTCTATCCAACCCAGCTCCTTACTGTGCAGACTGGTTTAACAGGAGCAGCAGAGGGGAAACCAGTCCTAGGTTTCTGGCTGGCCAAGCTCTGATCTTTCTGTTGCACCATCCTGCCCCCTGCTGCTGAATTTATCAAGAAATGCCAAGTTTTTCAAATGCACCAGTTCTTTTAGATAGAATTTCTTGATCTCTGGAATTGAAATTCTGTGGTCACCTTTGAAGGAACGTTGCTTCTTGTGTGTTCCACCTCACAGAAAAGATAATTTTTGCATTGAGGAGAAAATGAAACAGATTGTGCCTTTGCCAATCTAGGCGATAAAACAATATGAGACTACCACTAAATAGCCAAAAAGCCTAAATAACCCAATAAAGAAATGGGTAAAGGACTTGAACAGACATTTCCTCAAAGAAGATATACAAATGGCCAATAGGGATACGAAGAGATGCTCAACACCATTAATTATCAGGAAAATGTGAATCAAAACTACAATGAGACATCACCTCCCATCTGTTGGGATGGCTATTAATAAAAAAAAAAAAAGAACAGATATTGGTGAGGACGTGGAGAAACTGGAACCCTTGTACTCTGTTGGTGGGAATGTAAATTGGCATAGCCACTGCAGAAAAAAAAAACCAGTATGGCGATTTATCAAAAAAGTAAAAATAGAACTACCGTATAGGCCAGCAATCCCACTTGTGGGTATTTATCCAAAGGAATTGAAATTAGGATTGCAAAGAGATATTTGCACTCCCATGTTCACTGCAGCATTATTCACAATAGCCAAGATATGGCAACATTCAAATGTCCTTTGACAGATAAATGCAAAAAGAAAATGTGACACATACATACATAAAATGGAATATTGTTCAGCTTTAAATTTGCCACAACATGGATGAACCTGGAGGACGTTATGCTAAGTAAAATGAACTGGTCAAAGAAGGGCATATGATGCATGATTCCACTTATATGAGATTACTAAAATAGTCAAATTGATAAAAGCAGAGAACTTGATAGT
Source organism: Ailuropoda melanoleuca (assembly GCF_002007445.2). NCBI lineage: Eukaryota > Metazoa > Chordata > Mammalia > Carnivora > Ursidae > Ailuropoda > Ailuropoda melanoleuca. The sequence continues at coordinate 7,130,196 of NW_023179820.1, forward strand.
GATTGTCAAGGCCTGGGGGTCAGAGTGGGGGGAATGGAGAGTTGTTGCTCAGTGGTTGTAGTTTCGGTTATGCTAGATGAATAAATTCTAGACATCTTTGTACAACCTAGTGCCTACAATGAACATATGGTATGGTGTGCTTCAACATTTAAGAGGGTTAAATACTTAACATGACATCTACCCTCTTAAAAAACAAACGAACAGACAAAAACAAAGGGAAACAAGGAAACTTTGGGAGGTGATGGATATGTCTGTTCTCTTGATTGTGATGAATGTTTCATGGGTGTTTGTATATGTCCAAATTCATCCAACTGTACCCATTAAACATGTGTAGTTCCTTGTATATCAATTATACTTCAATAAAGACGTTTGAAAAAACCCATAAAACGATATAAGACCTTTGACCAGGGGTTCTGGTGACCAAAATGAAGGTAATGATGATGACAAGTGATCTGATACATTTATCACCTTCTGGGGTCCTCTCATCCTTCGTCTGTGGCATTGCTCAGAGCCCATTTCTGCCTGGCCAGAATAGGTACTTATGTGGTTGTTGAGAGAATAAGTGAAAAGTATAGATAATATGTGCATCTGGTAGTCATCTATAACAAAAAGTAACTGACTCGTGAACTCTTTGAAGTCAGACTTTTTTTTTTTGGCAGGCACATGTTTTAAATGGAGCAGCAACTCACTTGTTATGGGGACTTACCTCCACTTTCTAGTGTCTAGATGAAAACATACTTTTCAAGATAAATATTCAAAATATCAACTTCAAAATAAGGTAAAAAGCTCATAGGCTCATATGCCAAATTATATTTATATGCCACAAAAGATTTGATTAGAAAAAGAACAAAATAGGTTCTTTTGTGGCCATTAAATAAAATTGAATTTAAAGGAAACATTTATGTAGGTTGTAGTTTGTACTATTTTTTTTTTACCAGAATGAGGGAATCTACTCACTGATCCATGATAACAGTCCTGAATCTGACCCCAGCTCTATCCTTTGTTATTGTGTGGCTTGGGAGTTATGTGAAGTGTTTGCTGTTACTACAGGTAACGCATGTAACAATGCAAACATTGCTCTTTCCTTTGACCAGCACAAAAGAAAACCAGGTTTACACTTAAACAGCATGTGAGCAACAGGATCCCAGTGATGCCAGGTCCTTTGCTCTGATTCTTTCAAACTGTAGCCATCTTGATTAAGACATTCTGGAGGCAACTGAGGACTTCTACATACACTTTGGATGTTACAGGTAAAATACATGATTTTTTCTCTCCTTGTCTTTTTTTTTTTGTGGGAAATGGTAAATAAAATTTATAAAACTTTATTAGGTTTTTTTTTAAAGATTTTATTTATTTATTTGACAGAGACAGCCAGCGAGAGAGGGAACACAAGTAAGGGGAGTGGGAGAGGAAGAAGCAGGCTCCTAGCCGAGGAGCCTGATTGGGGCTCCATCCCAGAACGCCGAGATCAAGCCCTGAGCCAAAGGCAGACGCCTAACGACTGTGCTACCCAGGCGCCCCAATCTTTATTAGGTTTTTAAATGGGAGGATATCTCTAACTTTTATTTAAATGAGGAAGATTGTTTACTGGTGTGGAAAATATGCCAATTGGGTAAAGCAGGAAAGGCCTGAGCTAAATAATTTTTACTCTTGGTTGCTGTGGGGGAGGTGAGTGAACTAATTTTTATTGTGAAGCATTTTCGCAGATGTTTCTGAGATATTCTAGTTTTGAGAGGTTGTTTGGACACTTGTCCTTAAGTTCAAGAGCCTGTGGGCTAGCAGAGGACTTGGGAGTTAATCCTTAAAGCCCTGGGGATAAGTTGGAGGGTGTAAGGCAGAGAAATATTATGAGTAATCTTTGTTTTTAGAAATAACGACTGACATTTATTAACTATGGAGGAAAATAGGAGAGTGGCTCATGATGGGGCAGAACTAGATATATGCCTGAAGACCACTTAGGAGGCTATCCAGATATGTCCAGATACTCTAATATGGGATGACAGAGATAAAATTAAAGAATGGGAAAAGAATATTCAGAGAATAAAATGGAGTGGGGATATATTTAGAGACTCAGTCCCCGAATGGGAGAAGGAGTTTAATATGGCTTCTAACGTGGAAGTTTCTAACTTGGTTTCTAATGTGGATGACATTAATTTCCCATATTCTTGCAATTGCAATTTTTCATGTTCAATAAGTTAACATTCAGCCTGCAAACATCTTCCTAGTTTGCAGAATGGGTAAACTGGGAGGAGAAGCTTGGATGCCTCACGGCAAGATCACAGGAAGTGGAGTCAGAGCATGTGGGCCTGATCTGGAAGCCCCGGGATGTGCCTGCAGGCAAGTCCTGCAGGGCTCCTCGCACTCTAAAGTGCTGCATGAATGTTAGTTATTATCTTAGATTTTTTTTTCTTATCAGTTGAAGCGGAAGTTTGTTTTCATTTTGATTAAGTGACTAGCTGTTCTGACAGCGGTGGAGGTGGCTGGAGCAAGGAGGGTTGCACAGGGTCCACCAGGCTCAATGCATTTGCTAGCTATGCAGGCAAGGAGCCCTTCCTACCTTGCTCACTGCTGTGTTATATGTACATTCTCCCTAGTGAGAAGAATACAGCTGGCCCTGAGGTCTCTGCTCTGAGGTGGCGGCTCAGAATGCCTGCTCCAAGTCCTCCAACCATGTGCAAATTATTCCACCTCCTCCTTCCTGTTTCCATCTGTGAATTGGGAACAGTAAGGGCAGGGCTGTGGAAGGCCACCACACACAGTGCTTAGCACACTGTGAACACACAATGTATAAACAGATCGATCTTCTTTGTCTGGGTCTGACATGATGACATCATTTGAGCAGGGAGACCCACACTCTCTGTAGCATATTTGATGTCATCCCTATGTGAGTGGCCTCCAGTGCTTTATGTGGGGCTAGAGCTGGAGCCTCCATGTGGGGAATATGAGCACAGAGTGGGCTCTTGCCCTCGCCTCAGCGCTGGAGACAGAGCTACTCTGCAGCCTCAGGACTTAGGATAAAGATTTGGACACTAGAGAGACTGGAGCTGATTTCGAGAGGACCACATAGTGAAGTTGTTTGAGATCGGAGTGGTAGGACTAGGTGAGCCCCATTACCCCAGAAGTTGGATCCTCAAAAGAAGGTTCTGTCAGTCTGGCCCCATAGACTGAAAACCCAGTTCAGCTAAACCTTTTTACTGCTAAACGTTCTTAATAAATCCCCAATCTCCTTACTTCATTTGGCATATTTGAAATTAATGACATAATACTTTCATAAGAACACACACTATAACATCACTTTCTTCCTTTTAGACAAGCAATGTACGCATTTTAAATTTGTAACGTAGATTCTGAGGAGACTCAAAGTGATTGCTAAATTCCTTGTCATCGGCACCATAGCAATAAGTGTTTAGTTTTTGTTTTTATTTACTTTATTCAGTATCTCAGAATCATTTAATAGCAACATAACATAAAAGCCAAACAGCACCCTTAGAAACATAAACACCGTGAAGACTGGGGCATGTGGAAGTATTCCCTTGGTGCAAGCAAACGCTAGAGAAGTTTGGGAGGCATGACTTACCTGGTCAAGTTGGACAGAAAGTGAACAGAACAGATCATCAGCTTGTGAAAAAAGAAATTATGGTGTTTCAGGTGTTAGTGTTAGAGTGTATAAGGTCCGGCCAATGGATTATTTTATTCCAGGCTGGCTTACTTAGTCACAAAAGAATTTTAGTAACTAGAAAACAGAAAAAAGATCAATGACATTCTGTTGTTGCTAGAACATTCTGTGAATACACTTCTGTTTTTGATGCATGGTTGGTGAATGCCAAATTCCAATTAATTATACATCCTGATAATAAACAAATTAATATCAGAATATCAAACATGAAATAACTGTACTCAAATAAAGGAAATATAGTAAAGTACAAATGAAAATAATTTTTGTTTTCCTTTGAGAAGGTATTTCAGAATTTTATAGCATTTCAGGGACATTACTATAAATATAAGTAATATAAATATTACTTATCACAACAGAGTACCATAGCTAAGAAGGTATATGAGATTGGCTGTCGAATGAATGGATGGTCTCTAACTTGTTTACAGAAAGATGAGATCCTAATACTTAATATTAAGTAATTTAAAATGAATCTTCCTAAAAAACTCAGCAGGTTTTCTATTACTCAAAGGATTCAAAGCTAAGAATTTCAAATTTCTTATGTTTATAAGTAAAACTATTGAATATGGGTGTAACATTTTTATGCCCATTAAGAAAATGAAGACTGATTGATGAGTGTTTCATTTTAAAGTATTTTTGTTAAGATTTTATTTATTTATGTGTGTGTGAGAGAGAGAGAAAGCAGAGGGAGAGGGAAAAGCTGGCTCCCCACTAAGTAGGGCCCTGGGATCATGACCCGAGCCAAAGGCAGATGCTTAACCGACTGAGCCACCCAGGCACCTTGAGTGTTTTGCTTTAAATAATTGCATTCTTCACATCTGAAGTTACTTGATGTTTCAGAGATGCCTTTCCTAAAGAGCATATTGAAATGATAACATTTGCTTATGATATATAAACCGGTTTCTGGGATAAGTTAAAAGAAACATTTCTGTAATATTAGGGTTGATGAAGTATCACTATTAATTTATAATTATCCAGATTTCAATATTAATTGATTAAAAAAGCATTTTCATAGTAGATGTTAGACAATGGCACCTTCTTTGACATAGAAAAATAATTTTCCAAAGATCTCAGAAAGTTCTGTGCAAGGAACAAGGGACCAGGAAAACGCTTTCTATTTCTATAGGCTTTGCCCTGAATGAGCATTGCAGGCACTGGTCAGTCAGGCAGGCCACACTGAGTCATCCTTCACTAAGTCCCACAACACTCAAGACATACCAGTAGTACTTGCAGTCTTTTCCCCTTAAGTTATCTACCACCCTGTTATTTGCCTCTCAAGTCCTACCACTCTGGTACAGAAGAAAATAAAAATCTAAAGAAAGAAGGAGGAAAGCATAATTAGTTTCCCCCTAAGGCCCAGAAGAGAAGGGCCAGCCTTTAGGGTTGGGTGGGGCTGCTGTGTGGCTTCCTAAGGAGATCAGAGATTGGAAGTAGGCAAGGAGGCAGGAGGTCCAGGGCCTCTTGTTTCCTCAGCCATACTGGAAATCTGGATTTCTGAGACATGCTCACTTGCTGGGATGGGCCTCTCAAAAAGAAGTGCAGTGCAGGAGGGTGTCATTTACCTCCTTGGGTCTCCATTTCCATGTATGTGATGCAGATAAAATACCTTTCTTATAGGGTGGCTTGATATTTAAGAACCCAGCACATTTTAAATGCCTTACAAGTGTTAGCTATTATTTTTTTGATACCCAAATCTTCATTTCCTGGCCTCAAGGCCCATCCATTTGTCTAACACATGGAAATAGCAGAAAAGGACTAATCCATAAGCAGTAATGTTGGCCATTTCATCACAAATGTGGGTAAATGCATCCCAGGAGGAGCTACTCAAGATATGCTGATGTGACAGATTTGGTGGCCATGGTGGCTTTTCCTCACAGAAATGATGACTCTCCCCAGAACATTTCAGTCCAGGTGTCCTCTGAGTGGGGCTTGGCAGCTTTTATCCCTGTCTTGGTCTTCTTTTTGTTTTTTTCTTTCTTTCTGTCTTGGTATTCTTTTTTTTTTTTATTTTAATTTTTTAAATTATATTATATTAGTCACCATACAGTACATCCCCGGTTTCCAATGTAAAGTTTGGTGATTCATTAGTTGCATATAACACCCAGTGCACTATGCAATACGTGTCCTCCTTACTACCCATCACCAGTCTATCCCATTCCCCCACCCCACTCCCCTCTGAGGACCTCAGTTTGTTTCTCAGAGTCCATAGTCTCTCATGTTTCATTCCCCCTTCTGATTACCCCCCCCCCTTTCTTTATCCCTTTCTTCCCCTACCGATCTTGGTATTCTTGATAGGGCTGGTCAACTCAGGGAACAGATATCGTTTGAGATTGGCAGCAGTGGTCTTCAACTTGTGGAGGCCAATTTTCTTATCATAGACTTCTTTGCCAGAAGGATTTCTCCAATTTGGGCATGACAGGGTCTGATGGTGATACTAAAATGAATGCCACTTAAATGCTAGGTACCTGCCACAGTTTATGACAGGAGTGGGGGTGGAGTCTGGAGCCCTTACCTGGCCTGGGTTGAAAACACGGACCTGTGCTTCACGGTGCAGACATAGAAAGTACCCAGTGTTCTTTTTGTAATATGGGGAGAAGAGTAAGAGTGGCCTCGAAGGTGGTCATCAGGATTGCCTCATTCTTCCCTATGTGGGCATGATAAGAGACAATTCACAAAGTCCATCAACAGAAGACTTGTGGTTAAGGATTTGAGAGGAACATAGCCCTTCACTGTTACTCTCTGGGGGTGCTAAGCAGGGCTTGGAGGGTCCTGGGCTCTAGACAGTCCTGATTACTCTGATTTGTTCAGGGCCTGTGTTTTGTTAGACACCTTCTTCATTAGTGTCGTAGGGCTGCTGTAATGAAGCACAATGGACTGCGTGGTTAAAGCAACAGAAATTTATTATCTCATAGTCTGGAGAATAGAAGTTAAAGATCAAGGTGTCAGCAGGGTTGGTTCCTTCTGACCATTGTGAGGGGGAAATCTCTTCCATGTCTGGTGCCTGCTGGCAATATCTGATGTACCTCAGCTTACAGAATATCACTTCAATCTCTGCCATCATTTCCGGTGGTCCTCCTGTGTGTGTGTGTGTGTGTGTGTGTGTGTGTGTCTGTATCCAAATTTCCCCTTTTTATAATGATACCAGTTGTATTGGATGAGGGGCCCACCCTATCCAGTATCACTTCATCTGGACTAATTACAGCTGCAATGACCCTATTTTCAAATAAGGTCACATTCCAAGGACTGTGGTTTAGGCCTTCAACAATATATAAATTTGGGGGTGGACACAGGACACAATTCACCCATTATGGCTTCCCTTTCTTTAACAATAATCTTTGACTCTTTTCAACACAAACTTAATCAATGTTCTCCTGATAAGGGAGGAGACAGGAAGACTTGAATCTCTACTTCAGGAGGCAGTGAGCTAACCCCAGGCTATCCTAGAGGTAGGTCAGGATGCTAAAATTTAATATAGGTCCTCTGCATTCCTCTTTCCAAATCAAAGGAAAGCTCACATGTTTCAGGCTGTGCTCTCTAGGAGAGTGAGGGACCTCACCAGGCAAAGCCCCATCCCTCCTATTTTCTTCTCCACTGTGGGAAGGATTGACCAGAACAGTGCTGGTCAGATGGAAGCCATTCAGTTTGAGAATCTCTATCTGGTGGCTGCCTTGTTCTGTCTTTCTCATTAAGAGCTATCTTAGTTCAGTTGGGTTTGCTTCTCCTGCTTGAGCCGTAATTTGTGACTGGAGGCTGGCTCCAGAGAGCTGTGGTCAATGGGCAGTAAAGAGCCAGAGCTGAGCTCAGAGCTCTTCTATCTCCTCAGATACTGGCCTCCACCCAACTTGTCTGAAAGTGAAATAAAGGGAAAAGATAAGAAATTTAATGCTGACTAATTACTTACAAAGGGCTCAAACCAGCAACTATTACAAGCCACAGCGACTTTAAAACCACCTTATAGGACCAGGGAAAGTATGCTGAATTTGACAAAACAGAGTAGGGGTGTTCACAGGGCCTGAAGTGCACTGTGCAGAGCGCTGTCTGAGGAAAATGGCGAAGGTGAAACATTCAGGCTTATCTGGTCCTGCACACCCCCTGGTCTGACTCTCCTGGAAGTTCTGGGGAGGGGGGTAAACAGAGCTGACCAACCCTCTTGCAAGTCCTGGCTGCCTCTCTGGGCTCACCCTCAGCCTTGGGTGTTCCCTGCTTTTCTTCCAGTTGATTTGAATACTTAAATCCCTGTAGCTCAAAAGGCAATCTGACTTTTGCTTTTCCAAAGATAAATCTTAAAGGAAAAACTCTTCAATATAGGCAATTATTTTGTCTGCTTACTTCTAAATGCCTGTTTGACATATTTTGTCAAACTTCCCTCTAGTCACAGAATGTACTATTGTTATTCATCAATTAAGGGCTTTAGACTTACAGAGGGATGCCTACACTTGGCAAAAAAGAGTAGAGAACTTCCATTATATTCTGATAAAAGGGCCAATTTAATATGGGCATCAATATCTAAGCAATTTTTTTTACAGTCTCAGATCCAAATACCCTTCAGGAATCTACAAAAAGCTCTATTTTAACAGGATAATTCAAAGCTTATCAAGGTCACAGACATTTCACTTATTAACAAGAGGCTTCCTGAGGAAAAGTAAAGCAAAAATACAGGCATGCAGGCTTCCAGAACTTTACTTTTTAACAGGTAGGATGGAGAAGGAAAAATGTTCCCACTGGTTTTGAGGTAATTATTTTCAGTGCAATGGTCTTTGAATACAATAAGCAATGGGAAACTAGACCTCACTTTGTAGATTCAGGGAAAAAAAAAACATTGTGTGTGGGAGAAGAATCTATTAAAAAATCATGGATTTGAGAGTGTTTCACAAAACTTCAGGGTCCTCTGAGCATTTCTGTACAATTTTTAGAAGAAATGTTTATGGTCAGTGTGATCTATTTGTGATGCTTCATTAGATCAGGCATTGCTGAAATACCCAAACTATTTATTTTCTGTCTGTATGTGTGTGTTGGGGGTGGGGGAGGCAGAGGGAGATTTGTTTCTAGTGTAATCCATGGCAAATAGTAGGTGCTTTTCTTAGATTATTTTTGCTGTGCATAACTAAAACATGAAAAATAGACTTAAATGCATTTCTTTCTTATTAAAAAATGTGAATATACAGTCCAGGGTTAATACAGTAGATCTATAATGCTGATACTCAGGATTCTTCTGTCTTTTCATTCTGCTGTGACTGGCTACCATCCCCAGGATCGCCCTGTGGTCCAAGATTACTGCTAGAGCTCCAGCCATTGAACCACATTTTAGGACAGAAAGGGGGAAGAAGGGGAAAAAAATGAACCCTCCTTATTAATGAGTTTTCCTGAAAGAACCATACAATACTTCTGTTTCAACCTCAGTGGTTAGAACAGTGACATTGTCATAGGTGGCTGCAACAGACATTGGGAAATATGCTTAAATTCTTTTACCAAAAATAAAGAAAAAAATGGATTTTGAGATACAAGTAGCAATCCTTGCTCTACAGATCAAAAAATATTTGTTTAATTGAATTGGATCAATTGGCCAGAACTGGTGTACGTGAGATATTTTGTTAACTGATCTTCTCTCATGAAAAACTAGGTAGGAAGCTTCTTACCATACCTCGCAGTGTGATAAGCTGGGATTTGGAGAGAGAATGCTGGTCCTGAGCACACCTCTGGCTGACCTTGACTTACTGTGGGCAAGGATGTTAGAACTCTTGTGTTCTTTTATTCTTTAAGAAGTTGGGTGTGAACATGAATAGTGTAAGACAAATGCTTTCAAGTTCCATCAAATGAAAATCAAATGCCCTGAAGGCGAATGGGATTGATCTAACCTCTCCAGTTTCCTTCATATAGTCAGCACATGGGACAAGATATTGGGAAGACCCCTCCTCCCTCATGAATTTGCAGAATGTTCTCATCACTCTTTAGAAACAAATTCAGTGAGTATTCAGTGTTCTGTGTTATCTTTCCTTTCATGTTGTTTAAAGTAGTTGTCAAAGTGTTCTTGGCTATTTTTAAATAAACAAGTAAGTACACAAATAAGAACACACCCTCTCATAGGAACCTAATGACCAAAACTCGTTGAAAGGAAAACTGGTTTTGTAGTCTAGATTAAGTCATAGCATGCTTATTCATAATTTCTGTTTTCAGCCTGCTAAAATCCATTTTTTAAAATAGAAAACGGAAAGAATGCCATTAGGCCCAAGAGAAATCTAAATATAACTGAAGTCAGGCACATAGTAGGTGGCTTATGACGTGAGTCTTGATGGTAGGATTCCTTTGAAACTCGCACTACTCTGCTGTAAACATTGCCTCCTTAGCCCTGTGTGGTCTTGATGGGCTGTGACTGATGGCCATCGCTATATCATGGAAGACATGTTCACTCCTTCACTTGCCAGCCCTCCATTCTCCCCTTTCTGGCTGTCTAGGCTGTCCCTTCCCTTGAGAAGGGTGGATGGTGTGAGCCCTGTGCTGGTCCTGCATGGAACATGCACACCTTACCTTTCTTTTTGGGGTGCTAATCCCTCACCCTCATTCCCTTCCCCTGTTTGCTCATGGAAGTCTCCCCTGGCCCACAGACTAATCTAATTTTCCCAGGGCAGCCTCTGTGTCTGCACAGCACACATCACACTTGTCATTACTTGTTTAGAGCTGATCTTCCCTGGGAGACTTGGATTCAGGGTCACAGGGATTGTGTCTTCTGGTTCATGGCTGTGTTCCATGCCCAGCTTGGTGCCTGACATGTAATAGGTGCTTCGTGAATATTTGTTCATTGTCTGACAGATGTAGCCCCTCCCCTCTCATTATTGCAGACAGGTTCCCAGGGCAAGGTATGCACTTGGAGCCCCTGTCCATGCCTATATAGAATGGACGTGTTGGTCCCCAAGGGCTGGTGAGATCAATTAGTTCACTCTTTCCTTTTTTTAGATGAAGGAATGGTTTTAGTTTACTAGGTCTGACAAACAAATTACCACAAGCTGGGTGGTTTAGATGACAGAAAGCTATTGTTTCAACAGTTCTGGAGATTAGAAGCCCAAGATCAAGACGTCTGTAAGGGTGGTTCCTTCTGAAGGCAGAGAGAGAAGGATTGGTTCCCTGGCTTTCTCCTAGCTTCTGGTGTTTGCTGGCAATCCTTGGTGTTCCTTGGCTTGTGGAAGCATCACCTCGATCTCTGCCTTCATCTTCACATGGTGCTCTCCCTCAGGACATGTTAGTCTTCAAATTTCCCCTTTTTATGAGGACACCAGTCATATGGGTTGAAGGCCCACTCTAATGACCTCATTTTAATTTGATCATCTGCAAAGATCCTGCTTCCAAGCAAGGTCACATTCACAAGTACTGGGGGTTAAGGGACACAATTAGCACACAGCAATGACTCAGTTCATAACACATTGTCCTCTCTGTTGAAAGATAATGCTTTTGACTCACCATTTTTGTAACATGGGGGTTGGGTTATTTTCCAAGGTCTAGTCTTATTTGTTGTCTTTCGTGAGCAAGAACAGTACGAGGAAAACTTGGGTTATAAATTAAGAGGTTAGTTCATTCAGGTAATGGAGCTTGTTTCCTAGGTGTGGAAAATGGTCTTCACATAGTGTTTTCAACTGATTGACATTAGACCCACTTGGCTGCATATCTACCAAGAAGCACAGTCACAAGAGTTCATTTATTTTCATGGATCAATAAACAATTATTTAGAGAAAGTGACTTTGTCAGCAATTTAATTAAAGTCACCCAACCTTTGACATGAGAAGTAATTCAAGTTTGGCCACGTATTAGCTGTATGGCCCTAGGCAAGTCACTTAATTGTCTGGACCTCAGCACACTATCTGTAAAGCTCTGGTACTAGACTAGGTAACATTCAAGAACCCTTCTGGCTAGAATCTCCTTTGGATTGTGTAGTTCTTTTAGTGTTGAAAGCAGAACAGGCCTTTAAGGAATTAGGCTGTGCAAGGTACAAAAAGGAATCAATTGTTGAAACAGTTTTCCTATTCATTATCATCAGTAGATATGAGGTGGTTCTAGGCTCAGCATTGAAGGAATAGGCTTGGTCCCTGCCATCATCTACTTTTATGTGCTCATTGTCTACTCCACGCAAGTGACAGACCAGTAGACAGTACACATGTCCTCTGCTGACAGGGCACTATTCCCCTGGCCCACCCCAGTGATCATACGCTGGTGGGTTTGTACTATCAGAATTTGCATGGGTTCACTATGTCATTTTCATCCCCCAAATAAGTAATTTTCTAAGGAGTTATTTATGTGAATGTCTGCTAACATGTTTAAGAACCTGATCAGAGTTTTAGTTACTTGTTACAACTGAGCCTTTGGGGTGTACATGCTCCTCTTTATAATCTTGGCATAAAAACTCTGGCTAATAATAACATCTTTACTATAAATAGAGATCTTTAGATGCTCTGTCCTTCTATTGTCCTGCCTCTTACAATGCTCAATGTATCTTAATCCCTTTTCTTTATTTTGTTATTAAACTGTGACCCCTGATTGTAGGGAGGATACAAAATAGACCAGATGTCTTAACCATGTTTGGATAAATCAGTCATCACCCTTCTCTTTTCCAAGAAAAATGAGACATAGCGCCTTGAGTGAGGGGCGTAGACCCTTCTTTCCATTCAGTCTTTCCAAAGCAAACAGAAAAGAGGTGTAAATGCCTGTTAACTGTGCTGTGTCACTTGTGTGGGCATTCAATTTTAAGGATGCAACCATCGTTATTGTGAACAAAGAGGGAGACCAACTGTCAGTGTTTCGTCTCATTTAATATCAAGACTAAAAATAACAACCTCAGGAGAAACAGAATTAATTAATGAACTTGGTTCTAGTGTTTGAAAGGAATATAGATTTTGATAGGAAGCCAGGGAGACAAGCTCTCAATACAGTGGCCTTTCCCTCAAATTTCAGAATTCTTTGATATACATTTAAGTAGTATCTGATTTCAGAACTTCACTTTTAGAAAAAAATTTTTTAAAAGTCTCCCTTGACCACATTACAATGAGGCAAAGAATTGATTTGCAGCAACATAACAATAAAGTCAATCACCAGAGTATTTTGTCCCAATATTTTATATTCTGTGTTAGGTATCAGTCCCTAGGTTAGGTGTTGAACATAATATTTAAAGCAAAGCAACTTTATGAGATCCAAACAACTCCACTTTTACATGGAAAAAACATAACACAGAGGGAGTTCAATAGTCTGCTCAGGTTTGTCCAGTTAGGAAATAGTATACTCAGGATTCACGCATGGAGCAGAATCATTTGACTCAAGCCCTGAGCTCTTTCCAAATACTCTGGGGTCCTATTAACAGGGTCCTGATTTGCACACATGTTGCTGTCACACAGCTTTGCATGAATGGTAATCAGATGACTACAAAGGCCTTATTCTGATTGGATTCCTATGGCATCATTAATCTAAGCCAGGCCAGTACTGGTGGAGTTAGGAAGAGGAGGACCGGAAGCAGGCATTAATGGGCATGCAGAGATAAGGGAAACAATTCCTCAGAGTACATTTACAAGGAAAAAAGTACACATATCATTATGATAAAAGAGACAGTACAAATGCCATATGAAACTATTAAATAATGTTATTGAGAGCCTAAGGAGGGAGAGATCCTGGTCTGCAAAAGCCATTCCGCGCCCCACTCTACCTATGACCACCCACGGTAGTGGGCTGTATCACTGGGGAGAAGATAAGGAAAGACCTGTTTGAGGAAGAACATGTGGATGGGCCTGAAGGATGGCTAGGGTTTTGGTAAGAGGAAATTCAGGTGGGATATGGCATTCCAAGCAGAGGGAATGGTATGAGAGAGGCATAAAAGTGCTGCTACTGTATAAGCAGAAAAGATGTTACTGTAGAATAGCATCGCTTAGGACAAATATTTGAAAAGCAGCCCAAAGTCTGTAAGACTGGGGCCTGGGAATATTCCAGTCCAGGGATTTCAAACTCAGTCTCGTGGTTCTCTAAGGAGCCTAAGAATGGGCTTCAGTTAGTCTATGAAGTTTTATTTGAAACTCTGAGTATATGCCCATGTTTCAGTTGCCTATTGCTCTGTAACAAACCACTCCAAAGTGAATTAAAATTGAAGTGACTTGAAACAATTTATTATTTCTCATGATTTTGCAATCTCAGCTGGCTCAGTCAAGAATTAGAAGTTTGCTCTAAAACTCCAACCTGGTGTTTGGGGCCCTATCACCTATTTTCAGACTTCCTTCCTGTTTAGTGCTTGCCCTCCTGCCTAGTGTTTGAAGGAACAGCTACCCCTATCCAGAGGTTCCCCATCAAAGGCCACTTTGGGGGACATTTCCACAATTTACATTGAACCTTCCATTGCTGTCAAGTACAGAACTTAAACAAAAGAGAGGACATCTTGAGGATCAGTTTGGGTCAATATGAATCAGAATTTTCTCATATCTGGACTAACTCTGGACCTTGTCCTCAGCCTATGAGTCCTATTTTTGGATGAATTGAAGAAGTGGATGCATAACCGTGACTCAGGGATTCTGTAAAAGCAATTCTTCACTCCAAGGCGTTGGTCTTATGATGACTTGGAATTTAAAGGTCCTGAATTAGTTGTTGCCTAACAAAATGAAGCTATTGAGATGCAGAAAAGCCACAGAGATGTCTCGAAAGAGCAGGGTACTTGATCATTGGAGGCATAGAAAATGTCCATTTCCATAGCATCATGATTAATTGGTGGGAGAGGAGTACTTTTTCACCCTGAGAGTAGGAGCAAGGAGAAGGAAGACACCACTTAGTCAATCACTCTTTGCTGCCTTAGAAGTGTTCCAGCCTATGTGCTATTTACATATTCTAAGAAGAAAAAAAAATGAATGAATATGTCAGACTCTTACCACTGATGAATGCTAGTAATCAGCCTTACAACATCCGCTCACTTAACAACTTTATTAGCAGCCACGGAAGTGTATGTTTGTACTTCTCTTGCATTACTTAATGACGACCTAATTTACATTGGGTCTCTTGCTTTAAAGGTATTCTTCAAAGGTATGTTAGATATCAGAAGAGTCATTGTCAGCTATGTTAAAAAAAATGATGTCACGTGGGTCACAAGGAAGCGATTCCAACCAGCAGGTTCCCATTTGATTTGGCATCCGAATATAATACATCACCTTTGTTACAGACATGTAACAGTTCTGGTCATATCCAAAACTGCAGGGAAAATGTTAGAAGTCTGGAAGTAAAAACACAGGGGAGTGATTTATTTCAGGACAAGAGTTAATCTCTTTCCACTTTGGGTCCGGAAATTCATGGGCTTTGTTTCCTAGATAAGACTCCCTACAGCTCTGGCTAACAGGAATAAGGTGATGAGGCAATCCTAGGTGTGGGCAGTGTTATCAATAGCCTAAGGCAAAATTTGATAGCTATTTCTGAAAACCAGCCTTGATTAAATTCATCAATGAGAATGTTTTAGAGTTCTTTATAATGCTATTACCTATAGTTGCTCTATCTACTATTCTACAAGTTTAAATATGAAATGAAAACTTTAAATAAAAGAAAGCTATTTGAGTAATGGGAAAAAACTGGCTATTTTTGGTGTAAAAAATACCAGTCCCTTCTATATGACTTCCACGTTAGGGAGAAAATGTTACTGTCATTGTAGTAAATAAAAGATAAATGCCAGAAATAATGAATCTGCAGTCCAAGTTTATGGTCTATGTGATTTTCCTTATATGAATAAGTACTTTTTTGCTTTTGCAAAATAATGAATAATGTATTATTAAATTCGTATTTCCTTCTTACACAGTAAGTATGTTATGGAGCAGTCACGTGTTATGAATTGCTTATTGGTAATAGTTATGGCTAACATAATTTCTTACTTGGTGCTATGCTACTTTATCCCATTGGATCCTTGATAACATCAGACTTGGATAAATTCCATTGATGAGAAACTTGGTAGACATTTTCAGAAAGAAGAAATTGGAAGCATTGAAATATTTTCTAAATATAGAGTGAGAAATGGCTCAGAGGAATCAAGTAATTTCTTAAAGAATATTAGTTGACAAATATTAGTTGAAAGTGTAAAAAAGTAATTCTGTATTTCATTTCTTTTACCTTGGATTTTTGCTCTGGAAATGAAATATTTTTAAATTTCTTACAAGGGTCCCAGGATGTTGTGGTTCCTTTCAAATAAAAATATCTTATATTATGGCTTCACAAAATGAGCTGCTCTGTTCTTTGGTCCAGTGAATCACAGGAAGGACTCTAGCATTTGTTAAGCACAAGACACTGTGCTAAGCAAGTTACTTCATTTGGTTCTCACAGCACACTGTGAGCTGGGTATTAGAGTAGACATTTTTCAGCTGACTTCGTCTTAGGAAAGTTAGGTGCCTCAACACAAGTTNGAAATAGTCTTAGGAAAGTTAGGTGCCTCAACACAAGTTGTATATGCTATAAGCCATAGGGCTGGTATTCCAATTCATGTCTGCCATGCTCTTCTTAGAAATAGATTTATTGTCCCTTGAAAAATGAGGGGAATGAAATAGTTTTCCCAAATAAGCAGATTCTTAATTAACTTTCTAATTCTTTTTGTTCCAATGCTTCATTCTGAAGGTTTGGATACACAGTCAACGAGAATTCCAATTCAAAATCTGCAGCAAGTTTGAAGAGCTGTGTTGGTGTGTTGTTTCAAGAACTGCCAATCTAATCAACATAGCTTTTGTCTAGGAAAGTGAAGTCAGGGGCTCGAAGTGTCCAGATTTCCACTTGTGTTATCTCAGTAGACACACAGCTGCAAATCAGTAGCTACAGTCAGGTTTTTTTGATTATTCTCAACATTTCCCTCCAAATGAGGGAGAAAACTAAGAAAAGTGATGTTGAGTCTAGTCAGCACATTTTACCCATAAAGATTCAAGAAGCTGAAATGTAGGATCAATTCCGAAGGCCCAAGAGCAGGGAGGTGTTAATGACTCACCTTCCTGGGCAGATGTGCTCCTCCCTTGTCACCTTGGTTAAGGAAGGCTTTGGTGACTCGTGGCATATCTCCATCCTTTGTTAATCTGGGGCGTTTGGGATTATTGAGTCACCTGCAGTGTCTCGGTCAGCTTCCTGGTCCCTTAATCCGCTCAGACCCTGATTCAAAGCCTTGGATAGATCCAGGATCCCTGAAGCCACCACAGAATGATCAGCAACATGACTGCTGAGTATCAGAAACTGCTGTTCCCTGGACCTGGTCACTCCCCATTTAGGGAAGCTGGGAACTTTAGCCTCTCTGAGTCTAGGTTCCTCGTTCCCACAAGTTAACTCCATTCACCAACCCCTTCCTCAAAATCAGTCTACACACCTACAATGTTCACCGACTTCTCTCCAAGCCTGTCTCCAGAACTTTTAGAGGCAGTTTATCATCTGGCAAGTGTAGTATTCTCCTTCATCCTTGTCTTCAAGGATGTTAGTATGTTATGGAGCAGTCTGTTTGGACTTGGAGAGCCCCAGACCGGGTGTTGATACTCTCTGACAATGATGCAGCAATAACAGCAGAGGGCAGCAGAAAAATCAAGGGTTTGAGCCAGATGGACTTAACTGAAATATTGGCTCCAACATGCATTTAAATGGCCAGGGGACCCAAGACAAGTCTTAGTTTCCTCATATGTAGAATGAGAGAAATAACTGCTGTGTGGGGTTGTTGTAAGGTCAGAGTCAATGCATATAAAGCACTTGGCTTAATGACTGGTATGTATTAGCCATTTTAATAACTGGTAGTGTTTATTATGTCTTTCAATGAACTATTTGGACTGTGGGAAGCAAAATGTAATTTAGACATACTTAAGCCTCTGGCATGGTTTGCAATATTGAAAACAAGGAAACTAGGACTTGAGTTCTCCTGTACCAGCCCAGGGATCTTCAGAGAATGCTTATCCTTTGGTAAGGTCACATTCTCAGCTCTTAGGTATTTTAAAGGTAGATTTGACAAGGGAGAAGAAATTCTCCCTCTAGTACTGTATCTGGATGGTGTAGCCAGAAAGGCCAAGAAAACCTTTGGAGCCTCCTGGAAAGTTAGAGATTTAGGCTGAAGAACTGGAAGGGCTGACAATTTACAGAGGTTTGTTAGACAGCAGAATAGCTTTACAAATGAAGTGCCTGAAGCCAAAACTGTTAGGTCATCTAAAATTAGACTGGACAAATGCTTGAGAGTGAGCTATGCGGGCAGGGAATTGAACAAGGTGGCCTAAGGACTTTTTCCATTTCTAATTTCTGTGAGTCTATAGAAAGATCTCTTTCTTTTCTGTATTTTCAAATTTATTTTTTTTTCTTTAGCCTGAGTTTTTTTTCCTCTCAGATACATTTATAAATTCTACTTACAAAGCTTAAAATTACAGCAAAAATGCCATTTCATACTGTTAAGTTTAGTCCATTTTAAATCTTGTCTTGCAAATTTCTCCTCCTACAAAGCAAAGCTGTCCCATCATGTTGCCTTATGGCCATTGCTATTTTTGAATTACATTTAGAGTAGAGTTAATCCACCTTTGATAAGGAATTTAAAATCCATTGGCAGGTCAGCTTGTGACTTTATGCTGTGAATATAGCGGCAGATTATGGAGCATCTTTCATTTTAAATTATTCCCTGGGATGGAAAGCCAGTCCAAATGCAGAATACTTTGTGCTATAAAGATTAAAGCAGCAAGCTTGCAGAAACAATGCTTCCGCAGTGGACAAGTCTTTCAGGATGGACTCTCACAGAGGAGCGCAATTGGTTGTGAGCATATGGAAGGGAGTTGGGTGTGAAAAAACAGATACAAGAATGGAGAAGCAATGAGAGGGACCCAGAGAACATTAATCATGGCACTGAGGTTCAGAGCTGGGTGGGCTCAGAATCCAGTCTGGTACAGGAAGCAAATTTTGAAGATTAGAGCAAGAAATTGGACTGGGGTTTAGTAAGTAGCTGCAGTGTTAGGATCTCACCATGGCAGGAGGCAGGACCCAAGGAGGAACTGGATAATGGGTTTTGGCAATAGAAAAGGACACAAGCTGACATTTCAGTTTAGCCAGAAGTTTTATAATTGTCATGTTAGGTCACAAGCCAGTGTCAGCAGCCTGTAGATGTAGGTAAGTGAGAATATTGGGGGGACATGCTATCGAGTGAGATTTACAGGAAGAAAGAAGGTTGCTGACTTGACAACAGCTCCAGACATAGGTCTACTTTGATTTCAGTGTCCCTTGGTTTTTAGTTTTTACTCAGATACTGGATCTTCCATCTGGGAAGTAAAATGTAAGGGAATTAAACAAACACTTCTAGAATGTCTACCATTTAAATAGGATTTGGCTGGGCACTTTCATATGCTACTCCTTGAACTGTGACAGGAGCCTATGACATGTTATTTTTATTTCTATTTTATAGAAGATAGGGAGGCTCAGATGGGTAAATAATTCACCCTAGTGCAAACAATAAGTGGTGGCCTTTAGATACAGTTCCAGGTCTGTGCGATTCTAAAGTCCCCACTGTTTCCACTCCACCTTGTTGCTTCCTATGGAGGCCCAGTGACTCTGGAGTCTGGGTTTGGCATTAAGCATCAGGTGCTGTTGATTTCCTCCCTGCCTGCATCTCCTTCTCCTTCTACTACTCGCTTAAAGATCCGTTCTTTCATTTTTCCTCCAATTTAAAAAAAATAGACTTCATTTTTTAGAGCAGTTTAAGGTTCATGGCAAAATTGAGCAAAAGGTACAAAGACCATCACTA
This sequence comes from Ailuropoda melanoleuca, assembly GCF_002007445.2. NCBI lineage: Eukaryota > Metazoa > Chordata > Mammalia > Carnivora > Ursidae > Ailuropoda > Ailuropoda melanoleuca. The sequence continues at coordinate 7,149,590 of NW_023179820.1, forward strand.
CTGTAGTAACTACTTAACAAGGCTTCAGCATCTACAGCAGTTCTAACATTCATCCTCCTCATAGCAACCAGAGTGAACTCTCCAAAATGTAAATCAGATTACTTGGTAAGTAAATTCCAAACTCCTTACCATTGCCTAAACAGCCCTGAACAATCTGGTCTCTTTCTATTCCTCTGATGTCACCTTTGTTTACTCTCTACTTTGTTCATATTTTTCAGCCATACTGACCTCATTTCTGTCTCAGGGCCTTTGCACATGATGTCTCTTCAGTTTGGAACACATTTCTTCTTTATCTTTGAATAGCATTTTTTTTGTCCTTCAGATTTAAGTTTCATCTTAAATGTCCCCTTCTTAGAGAGGACTTCTCTGAGAAACTGAGTGGCCCTTATCACTTTCTACTAAATTGACCTATTTTATCTTTTTAAAATCAGTTCTGCATCTGAAATTATCTCATTTACTATTTTTTTTCTTTCTTCTTGTTTTAGTTTTTAATGACACAGAAAATCATCCCAAAGTTAGTGGCTAAAACAACCACTTACTGAGCTCACAGTTCTTTGGGTGAGCCAACTGGACTGGGCTCAAGTGAGTGACCTTCTGGGTTAGACTGGGCTTACTCATGCATCTATGGTCAGGTAGGTAGCTCTGCTTCTGAGGCTGGTTGCCTGTTGGCTGGGGTGACTGTGGCACCTGGACTAGGTTTCTCGCATCATCTAGTAGGCCAGCCCAGGTTTTTCATATAGTGGATAATAGGATTCTCAGAACAGAGTATACCAGTTCTCTTGAGGTTTTTGTGCTGGCATAATGTCACTTCTTTTTTTTTTTTTAAGATTTTTTTATTTATTTATTCAACAGAGATAGAGACAGCCAGTGAGAGAGGGAACAAGCAGGGGGAGTAGGAGAGGAAGAAGCAGGCTCATAGCGGAGGAGCCTTGATGTGGGGCTCGAACCCGTAACGCCGGGATCACGCCCTGAGTCGAAGGCAGACGCTTAAACCGCTGTGCCACCCAGGCGCCCCCATAATGTCACTTCTGCCTCATTCTATTGGTCAAAGCTGCCCAAATTCAAAGGGTGGGGAATAGACACCTCCTCTTGATTTACAGATTACATTGTAATGGAGTGTGGCTATAGGGAAGGAATACATAATAGTAATAATTTTTTGCAAATAACCCACCATAGTAGTGTGTATTTGCAATTCATTTTAGGTTCTTGGCATCTGAATCCCTTTTAGAGTTCGGGAGATTACCCACCTTATGGATCTTCGTAGGGCAAGGATTATTTCTTCCTTCAGGAACCAAACAAGTTATATAATTTTTCATTTTTTTCCCCTTAAGGCACAGACACTTGTGCAGGTTGGAAGTGAACAATGTAGGCCAGTAGGTTCCCTGTGGAATTGGTTTTTTGGTTAGGGTAACAGCAAAGGTGACTGTTCTAGGTTGGTCTTATTTGCAGTATAGTTGTTTTCCTGGTAGAAAAGCAACAAGAATGCAAGCTGTAGCACCTCAGGCTCTGTGGCAGGCAGGTGATTTCCTCATCAGGACAATATTTTATTTATTTATTTATAGATTTTATTTATTTAATTGAGAGAGAGAGAGAAAGAGAGCATGCATGAGCAGAGGGGAGGGGCAGAGGGAGAGGGACAAGTAGGTTCCCTGCTGAGCAGGGAGTCTGAAGTAGTGCTGGATCTCAGGACCCCAAGATCATGACTTGAGCCAAAGGCAGATGTTTAACTGACTGAGCCACCCAGGTGGCTCATCAGGCCAGTTCTATGAAAGGTTTTGTATGTTGTTTCTAGAATCTTAAGTTTGAGCCTCATTCTTTAGACCTCCCACAGATCTTGTGAACCACTCAATATTCTTTAAAAGACTCCTTTTCTTTGTAATCCTCCAGGGTCAGATTTTGTTGCTTTCCACAAAGAGTTCTCTTCCAGCAGTTGGTATCAGGAATGGAGTTAATTTTTCTTATGTAACAGGAAGAGTTAGGTGGTTGCCAGGTTAGCCCAGCTGCTCACACAGCTATCAGGATTCTTCTATCTTCCTCCTTGGCCGTCCTTAGTGTGTGTTTTATCTTTATGTTGTTGCCTCCTGCTAGCTCCATGTATTACTTTCATGTTCCAGGCAGGAAGGGTTGGCACCAGTTATGTCTGTTTCTTTTATAAAAAAAGCAAAAGTTTCTAGAAGTGCCCCTTTAGATCTTCTCTTACACTGTCTTGGCCTAAATAAGATTACCAGCTTGAGAGACTGGAAGTTGAGTATCTGACTCTCTAACCTCTCTGAGGAAGGCACAAAGGGAGGAAGCTAGAGAGTGTGTGTTGAATAAAATGATGGCCAGTGCCCCTCGCATTCTTAGTCACCCTTTTTACAATGAGGGTTCCTGGAGACCAGAGGCTGTGCTTCATCATTGCTGTCTCTCAAGTGCGTAGAACAGTGCTTAGCAATTCATTGACTGAGTGGCAATAGCTGGAGATTCTTTCTTTAAAATTTATCTTGCTTTTTGCTTTCATTACAGAACTACCATTTTATTCCAGGCCAATTTTTAAAGATTTGTTTATTACAGATCTGTTTTTATGTTATATTTCTCTCCCTAGTCTTTTCCATCCTCTATCTGCATTACATTCTGTTACTAGCATATCATCTTGAATATTATTTTTGTCTTGTCCTTTTTTTCTTCTCGAAAATCTGTGTTAGTGTTGTAGTAAATCTCAATCTCTTAGCCTGGGATTCAGCTCCTTGCATTAGCTGTCTGTTACTTCTCCCACATCAGCAACTTAGTTGGTAAGCACTCACAAATCCAGATAATCTTATGGCCATCTGGTATATGCTGTCATATTCAGTGTATGCAGAGTGACAGACTGCAGGGCTCAGAGGGCGAAAGGCAGAAGGCTTCCCTGTGAAGGGAATAGGTGAGATACAGGGAAGACCCTCAATATAGGATGGGCTGCCATGTCATTTTATTGAAAGGGGTAGGGGCAGTTATCATTCACTTTGAACTTGTACTTAGTCTATGGTCTCATTGGTAGAAAACATATCAGGCAGGGGGTCTGACTGGGTTAAAGCAGGACTGAGCTAGCTCAGTCCAATAAGTGGGGTGCTTGTGCAGTCTTTTTGAGAACTGGAGCATAAACCTGGATCAAGAACAGCAGATTGAAACACAGACTGGTCCACAAGGCAGAGAGTACAGGGAAGGCTGAAGGTCAGGGGCATGTAGGTGTCCGAGGTCTCCCTGTCCAGCTGAGCAGGAACCAAGCCATTCCTAAATCCCTAGAGTGGAAAGGACCATGCAGAGTCAGCCTTTGGTCTTGTTAGTCTGAGACTGGGGAGGTTGAGTCTATAATTTGTAAGGCCTCACGGTTGGCAGCCAGACCATGTTGGATCATGCAGGGAATGACCGCATTTTCCACTTGCTTTCTTTTCTCTACTTTTATAAATGTTCCACTTTTTGTTAGAAACATGTTAGAAACACTCTTTTCTGGTGTGCTTAGAAGGAGATTTTGAAAAACTTTGGGGGCGCAATTATGATATATCTCAATTTATTTGATAAAAAATAATTTGAACCATTTTTACAATTAAACAGTATAGACACATATAAATTTGACATGATGTTTTTCAGGCAAAATTAAGAGTTAAATTTCAAACTTTGATTTGAACTCCAGTCTACGATTATACATTCATTCATTTCATTAGGGGTGCTAAGATGCAAAAAACAGAAATAGAGAATTCTAAGACAAATCAAGGGCCACGAGAGACACTGTAATCATTATGGAAGTTGTTCATTGAAGATACATGTACTGAGAATTTAAACTGAATTCAGAAATTTCCATTTTTATAATGAGTTAAAAAGACCATGCTTGAGATTTAAAAAAAAAAAATTCTATAACAGGAAAGGAAAGTCCTTGATGATAGCGTTTGGTGCTAAGGATTAGAATAAAACTGCTATTTGGAGAGAATATCTAAATGTCTTCTTTCATAAGGTAAGAATGTCAACTCAGGGGCGACTGGGTGGCTCAGTCGTTAAGCATCTGCCTTCGGCTCAGTGATCCCGGTGTTCTGGGATAGAGCCTCGCATCAGGCTCCTCTGCTGGGAGGCTGTTTCTTCCTCTCCCACTCCCCCTGCTTGTGTTCCCTCTCTCACTGGCTGTCTCTCTCTCTCTCAAGTAAATAAAATCTTCAAAAAAAAAAGAAAGAAAAGAATTGACATTCTCAGTCTAAAAGAATTTCAAGGTATTTTTCTCACTTAAAAAAATAACCTATAGCTCTCTTAAAATAAATAAATCCTTCTGCATAGTGTACTTTTATTCAAGAATGTCTGTGTTTTCTAAGCAATATGGATCCTCCAAACATTTTAAACTAACAGTCTGATCACATGGATAGATTGAAACTTTTCAGGGTCATTGTTTCATAGCAAATTGGAATCTTCAAGCACCTAAATATTTTCCCGTGGCAGGGGCTAAGAATACATCAAGGGAGTTTACCCCAAATCATTCTTTTCACTGGCAACTTCCAATAATTGATTGAAATCCCAAGAACTGCTTATCAATTGAGACAGAAAATTATAAGCCTGGGTCTACTTACCTGATTATTTTAAGCAGAAACTTTGCTTTATTGTTTTGCTAATGTATTCAGGAATAATTTTGTGTACTGACTTGTCTCTTAAGCATGCCTTGGTTATACATATTTTGAAGATAACTGCATTTTCTTTCACTCATAGTGAAGTTATTCCTTTTTATGGTGAAATAAAATATATTCCTTAAAACTATTTTGAGCACTCTTGAAGACTTTATGGAAGAGGTGACTGATTCCTGACAGGCAATTTTTTTAGAGAAACCCGTTTTTTTTTTCATTCAGTAAATACTTATCAAATTCTGACCAAGTGGCTACAACTCAATAATTTGTCCTGTATTAAAAAATAAGTTTGTCAAACCACAGAAGTGATAAATTTTAATTTTGTATAGCTTAAATTCTTGGGATGTGTAGAATTCTACTTCAATAATACTATTTCTCTGTAAGACTACAATAGACTTTAAGACATTTAAACCAGAATCATTTGAATTTTAATTTAGAGTACGTTTAGATCAGTTTCATCTCATCAGCCACTAATGGGAATGTGAAATTCCAGTGTGATTTGGGAATTTTTCTGTCATCTCAACTATCTTGTCCATTATGGGCCCTATCCATATCATAACTCTAAATACATTATTTCTAAAGTTTGCTCACTTCATTACCTGAGTAATAATCTTCACCTTTTTCACAACTCTTTCTCTAGGTGATTCCAAGACACAGATTACATCCTCTACTTGAACGCTTCTATTATCTCTCGCTTATTCTGACTTCTTTCCTAATCTTCAGTGTCATATTAATAACTGCTTTTTGAACATCACCACCTGGATGTCTTTCTATGACCTCAACTAAGTATGTTAAAATGGAATGGATTTATACAATCAGTGACTTAACATTCTCTCTTCTTAAGAGAATTGTTGTTAATGACACTATAATTTTGGAGGCTTGAAAAATTCGAGTTACTCATTTAAATAAGTCCACGGCAGCACTTGATAAGAGCCAACTCTTATCATTTTGCTCCTCCTGCTTCATGCAAGTTTTGTTGAACTGTGCTCTGTGCTGGATTCTTTAGTTACAGAAGATTATTCATTTAAAGGATTAAATAAATTACCTATCTCCTTGTCCTCCACAATCAACCTATTGTTATGTTATTTTGGGGCTACCTCTGAAATTTTTTGGGAATAATTTCCTTCCTTTCTATTCTTATTTTCATTACTCTAAGTCAGGCTCTCAAGAACTCTTGATTTAACTATTTTTAGAGCCATCTCTCTGGTCTGTCATCACATTCTCCTCCCTCCAAATTATCTGACTTAGCAATGTCAAGGAAGTGTGCAGTTCTGATGATGTCATTTCCCTGCTCAAAAATCTTCAGTGCATTTCCATGTTCTGTAGGATAGAATCAAAACTCCTAAGCCTGGTGCTTTTGAACCGCCACACAGATAGGCTTCAACATTAAGTAGAGAACATTACTGCAAGGTAGTTAGGACACTGTACTATTTACTAATTGTGTGTCCCTTGGTAAATTACCATTCCTTTCTCAACCCTAGTATTCCTACCTGGAAAAAGGGATAATAATAGTACATACCTCATAGAGCTATTGTGAGGATTGAATAAAGAATTCATTTAAAGCATTAAACATGGTGCCTGGCACAAAATAAGTAATCAATACATTTTATTATTATTATTACAGCACTGTTAGATGAGTTGATAAATAGATGTTATTGATGGAACTTGGTATCTGTTCAGTTCTACTCTATGAGTTTTACAAATGGGGACCTGAGTCTGCCTTAGCACTGGGAATTATGGTTTCCCACCATTTAGTACCCATGTATTTCTCATTAGCAATTATTTCCAAATGAAAAGCTATGCCTGTTGTGTTGTATGGAATCCATTAAAAACTTTAGTGACCACTTGCCTAACAGGATTAGTCATAAAACCCAGAAGTCCAACAGTTGGTGAATGGATAAACAAAATATGGTATATTCATACACCAGAATATTATTCAGCAATAAAAAGGAACGATACACTGATATATGCTAAAACATCACCAAACCTCAAAAACGTTATGCTAAATAAATGAAGCCAAACACAAGACTCCATATTGTATGATTCCATGTATATGAAATGTCAAGAATAGGCAAATCTTTAAAGACAGGAAGATTCCTGGATGCTCTGGGCTATGGGTGGAAGTGACAAATAACTAGGACAAAATGTCTTTCTGGGTTGATGGAAATGTGTATGTATAGTTATGTAATTTAAGCACATGTGTAACCATCACCACAGTCAAGACACAGGACTATTCAATCCCCACAAAGATCTCCCTTGGGTACCACTTCCCCATACCATTATTATCCCTGACAACCATCAGCCTGTTCTCCATCTCTATAACATTGTCATTTCAAGAATTTTATATAAATGAAATCATAAAGTATGTGAGGCTGTTTCCATTTAATATAATTTTAGGTATCTTAGGGGTTAAGTATGCCATATTACTTTTTAATTTTCCATCTGTTTTTTAATTTTTCTATTTTCTCTTTCATGCCTCCTTGTGGGATACTTGAACAGTTTTCAGAGTTCCATTTTTATTTATCTATATTTTTTGAGCATATCTCTTTGTTATGTTAGTGGTTGCTGTAGGTATTACATTATACATATATAATGATCAGTTTACTGATGTAGACATTTTACCAATTTAAATGTAGCAAGCTACATTTAACCTCCCCCATTTATAATTGTTTTAATATTTCTTCTATATACACTGAAAATTATATAAGGCAATATTATATTCTTTCCTTCAACTGTCAAAAATCATTTAAAGATTCAAGAGAAGGGAAGTCTACTGTATTTACTCATATTTTTGGTCTTTCTGTTGCTGTTTCTTCCTTCCTGATTTTCCAAAATTCCTTCTTTTATCATTTCCTTTCTATTAGATGACTTCCTTTATCAATTCTTTTAGAGTAAGTCTGCTGATGATAAATTCTCTTAGCTTTCCTTCATGTGAGCATGTCTTGGTTACTCTTCACTCCTCAAGGATATTTTCACCAGATTAGAACTCTCTTTGACAGCTGTTTTATTTTAAGACTTGAAAAATGGCTGCAGTTTCCTTTTGGCCTCTCTGGTTTCTGATGAGAAATCTGCTGTCATTCACATTGTTTTCCCTTATAGGTGATGTGTCATTTCTCTTTTCTGTTTTCAAAATTTCTTCTTTGTCTTCAGCCTTCTGAAGTTTGATAATGAATTACCTTGGTGTGAATTTCTTTGAGTTTATTGTCTTTGGGGTTCAGTTAGCTACTTGAATCTGAAGTTTGTCTTTTGCAAAATTTTGGAAAGTTTCAAACATTATTTATGGGAATATTTTCAGCTCCATCTTCTTTCTCTTTTCCTTTTGCAACTCAGATGACCCAAATATTAGCTCTTTTGTTAAAGTCCTAGAATTCCCTGAAGTTCTGTTTATTTTTCAAAAAAGGTATTTTCTTTTTATTGTTCAGATTAGGTAATTTCTATTGCTTTATCTTCAAGTTTACTGATGCTTTCTTCTGTCTTCTTTATTGTGCTGTTGAGATCATCCATTGGGCTCTTAAATTTCAATTATATATTTTCAGTTGTAGGATTTCCTCTTGGTTTTTCTTTATAGCTTTTATTTCTTTGCCAAGGTCTTTTATTCTTTGTTTCAAGTGTGTTTGTAATTACTTATTACATTATATTTTTATAATGGCTGCTTGAAAATTATTGTCAGATAATTCCAACCTTTTTTGTTATGTTGGTGTTGGCATTCGTTGACCATCTTTTTCAGTCAAGTTCAGATTTTCCTAGTTCTTGGTATAATGTGTTGTGTTTTTTTTTGCATCCTAGATATTTTGGGTATTATGTTATGAGACTGTGGATCTTGTATAAAACTTGTGTTTTAGCAGATCTCCTTTGACAAAATGCTGCCAGGGGAAAGGGAGTACCCCTCTTTACTGCCCTTTATGGGTGGAAGTTCAGGTTCCCCACATTGCTTCATTTGACACCCTGGGGAAGGGGGACCTCATTATTTCTGGGTGGAGGTGGATTTCAGTTTTCCTGTGTGGTCTCACTGACCCTGGGGGTTGGGGTGGCCTCACTACTGCTGAATGGTGGTGAAAACTCTGGCTTTCTTTTGGGTTCCTTCTGACACCTCCTCTGACACTGCAAGGAGGGGAGCTGTGTGGATCCATTATTGCCAGGTGAGGATGGAATTGCTAGGTCTCTACTTGGTCTTCACTGATGTCATCTCAGCATGGGAAAGGGTGAGATGCCATATTGAAGCTGGGAAAGGATAGAAGTTAAGACTTTCCAAAGGAGGTGGAGGTTTTTCCCCATGGTATTTGGTTGTATTTGGTAGCTATTATTTCTGCATTGCTAGGGTTGCCCCTTTCCTGGACTTCTGGCTAGAGAGAGCTGGCTTCTGTGGGGGCATTTTTATCTGCTTCCATTGGTGTTTCTGGGTTGCTGGCTTCTCTAGTACCCAGTCTGGATGCATCAGGCAAAAAGACAACTCGGGGAACAGATTGTCATATCATTCGTAAGATACCTAGTCCTTCTGCCTCTTTCTCTATATCTTTCAGGGTATATATTTTATATATAATGTCCACGGTGTTGAGTTGTACTTAGCAAGAGAAATAAGAAGCGGTTCTTTGTTAAAATCCTGTAGGTTCCTGAGATTCTGTTCATTTTTTTTAAAGACCTTATTTATTTATCTAAGAGAGAGAGAGAGCACACAAGCAGGGGGAGCAGCAGAGGGAGAAGGAGAAGCAGATTCCTCACTGAGCAGGGAGCCCAATGCAGGGCTTGATCCTGGGACTCTGGGATCATGACCTGAGTTGAAGGCAGACATTTAACTGACTGAGCCACTCAGGTGCCCTGATTCTGTTCATTTCTTCAAAAATCTATTTTCTCTTTATTGTTCAGGCTGGTTAATTTCTATTGTTCTATATGAAAGTTCACTGATTCTTCTGTCTTCTCCATTATGCTGTTGAGACCATCTACCAGGCTGTCAAATTTTAGTTATTATACATTTTCAGTTCTAAGATTCCATTTGGTTCTTCTTTATATCTTCTTTATATCTTTCTTTGCCAAGGCTTCCTTGGTCTGGATAATAAATTTTTATCAATTAATTTGACCTTTTTTATTGCCACTCTGCTTTATTATGTAGGAGTACTGATTTGCAAGACCTACAAGGAACTTGTATAATGATAAAACAGGCAAGTAATGGGGTTTATCAAAGATATACTCTCTTCACTATAAAAAAATTAAGCTTTGAAATCCCATCATAAGAAATCAAGGTAAGTTGAAAGAAAACCAAAAGTATATTCAAATTGTGGATATGTATAATTTTTTTTCTCTTAAAAAGAAATAGTATCACCAAAAACTTACAAATAAATGTTCATAGAAGTATTATCCACAAGAACCCAAGACTGGAAACAACCAAAATGCCCTTCAACTGATGAATGCATAACTAAAATAAAACGAATTTAAAAAATCCATAATATGAATTACTATTTGGCAATAACAGGGAATTAAGTACTGATACATGCTACAACATGGATAAACCTTAGAAACTATGCTAAACTATGCTAAAGGAGCCACATATCACAAAAGACCACATATTATATGATTTCATTTATAGGAAATGTCCAGTACAGGTAAATCCTATTAAAAAATTATAAAAAATAATAGGGGGAAATTTAGTGAAAATTAGAAAATCTTAAATACCATTACTATGTTAATCACAAATATCATGACAACAATAATCTGTGTATACTGAAATCTCTGTTTTTTAACTCTTTTTTTTAAAGTTTTTATTTATTTATTTGACAGAGAGAGAGAGACAACCAGTGAGAGAGGGAACACAAGCAGNTAGTGAAAATTAGAAAATCTTAAATACCATTACTATGTTAATCGCAAATATCATGACAACAATAATCTGTGTATACTGAAATCTCTGTTTTTAACTCTTTTTTTAAAGTTTTTATTTATTTATTTGACAGAGAGAGAGAGACAACCAGTGAGAGAGGGAACACAAGCAGGGGGAGTGAGAGAGGAAGAAGCAGGCTCCCAGCAGAGCAGGGAGCCCGATGCGGGGTTCGATCCCAAGACCCTGGGACCAGGCCCTGAGCTGAAGGCAGATGCTTAACGACTGAGCCACCCAGGTGCCCCTGTTTTTAAACTCTTTTACCTCTATGGTAAGGGTCTCCCTGAAGTCTTCCATTCTTTTGTCAAGCCCAGGAAGTATCTTTATGATAGTTGCTTTAAATTCTTCATCAGGCTTGTTACTTATATCGGTTTCACTTAGATCTCTGGCAGTGACCTTTTCTTGTTCTTTCATTTGGGATGAATTCCTCTGTCTTGGCATTTTGTCTAAGTCTCTGCCTTCTTCTCTGTATTAGAAAAGCCAGTTATGTTTCCTGCTTCTGAGAGTAATGCCTTTATGAAGAAGAGATCATATAATGGCCAGGGCCTGGTGTTTCAAGGAGTGTTTCCAGAGTGTGCTGCATGCGCTCTGCTGCTGTTTCGGCTGCTCTAGCCTTCAGGCCACTCATCTGCAGAGGCTCTCCTTGCCTGCAGTGGGCAGTGTTTGGTCCTTGGTCAGTATGTGGTGAGTTTTAACTGGGTATGCTCTGGTCTGCTTGTTAAAGGAGATCTGATAATACTTCCACTAGAACTGAGGCCCTGCAGAACTCTCTGGTGGGAAGACTCGGTGTGAGGAGGGGTTTCTGCTGGTCTTCTGGGAAGGGGCCTGCTGCCCTGGGACCGAGGCAAGCTTTACCAAGAAGGGCAGCACCACCAGAGTGCAGGGCTGTGGGAGGTGGCCAGTGCCAGTGCTGTGCTGCTTACCTCCCACAGGTGGCGCTGTGTTCATGCTGAGGGTTGGAGTAGGAAAATGGCACCAGCCAACTTTTGTTCCTGGAGAGGCACCTCCATGCACACTGCCTCTCAGGGAAGCACTCTGAGAAGAGCAAATAATCTCCCGGCTATGTGTCCCAGGCATATTTCAGATGGCTGTTTTCACACTCTCTGCCTCTGGGTTGTTTGCTTGCTCTATCTCCAGGAGTGATGCAGTGCACATTGGGCTCTATCCCAGCCAAGTCTGACTTTTAAAACTCCAGGCTTTAGGGATGTGGAGTGGGCAGGGGCCTGTGCTGGTCTTCTGGGGGAGGGTCTCGCTGTGCTGGGATTGAAGGAAGTTTGATAGAGAAGGGAAGGGCAGTCACATGAGAACACAGGGGTGTGGGACTTGGTGTAAGCAGGCTAAGCAACCAGTTTCAGGGCTGAGCTGCTTTCCACAGGTGGCTCTGTGTTTATGCTGAGTCAGGGGAGGGAAATGGCTCCTGCTGACTCCTTTGTCCCTGGAGAGGCATCTGCCCCAAGAAGAGGGAATAATTTCCTCTCTGTATGCTCTAGGTGTTCTCCAGATCCTTGTTTCCATGCTGTCTGCTCACCACCCCCTCTGGGGTTGTTTTCCTGCCTCTCTCCAGGAGCAGAGCAGTGCCCTTAGGGCTCTATCCCAGCCAAGCCAGCCTACTCCTACAACTCCAGTCTTCAAGCTCCCCAGCTTTGCAATGAAAATCAGCTCCTCCAGTTTTCCCAGCCCATGGTTTTGGGGAAATATTCTCCTTGAGCAATCCCCTGTGCATTCTACTCTCTTTCCTCTTTCTCTGTGACCGGGGCTCCCTCCCCTCTACAGCACCCATAATCCGTTTCTCCCCCAAACCACATCTCCACACCTCCTGCCTTCTTCGATGTGGCCTCTTCTTTCCACTTAGTTGTGGAGTTTGTCAGTCTTCAGGTTGATTTCTGGGGTATTTATTTAGAATGATTTCATAGCAATCTAGTGTTCAAGGGATGACATGAGCCTAGGGTCTTCCTACTATGCTGACATCTTAGCTCCCTTCCTATACTACATCTGTGTATACGGAAATCTTTGCTAGCTATCTCTCCCTTCCAAGAAGCATTCCATACTACAATGTTTTGGTTAGTAAAGTGTATTTGGGCTGAGTTTGTCTCCCTGTTAGGCAGTAAGCACCATGGGGACAGAAGCTGGGCCTGTCTTATCTATCATCACATTGCAGGATCCAGCACAGGTCAGAGATTAGGCTTTTTTGCTTGGTTTTGCAGGACTCTAGGTTACAGACAGGTCTGCCAAGGCATGGGAAAAGCTCTGTAGTTGGGGTCAGGAATGCCCAGGTTCAGCCTGGGTACTGGCACTAAACTGTGATGGATATATGTCAGGAAAAATCAAGGGTACAGACCAAGAAATGGTCCCATCCTATAAGATCACAGCAGGTTAGTGCTGTGCAGTGTGGACCAGCCTCTATCATGCTGCTTGGCATCATTTTACATTTGTGACCCACAAAACTCAATTCAGCCTGCAAATTTACTACACCTTGTTCAGTCACTCTTCCACTCCATCGGGTGACTATTTCACACATTCTCTCTTCTTAGATTATAGCACTTCTTCCTCACTTGCACCCTCAATGGGTAGCCTCTTACTGGAGGTTGCTGATATCATAAAAGTCCTCAGAAGGAAGTTTTACATCCACCTGCCTCTCTGCATCCCTTTCTGTTACTAGAGAAGATCTTCCATGCAAGCTCTGCTAAGGTCTGACTTCCACTGTGCATTAGATCCCATGTCCCTGTTATCCCCTCAAGGACACTGCTCCAGCAATTCTTCCCTCTTACCTTCTGCATCAAACTTTCCCTTTTGACTGGATCATTATTACCAGAATGTACACACACATCCTGTACTATATCTGATGTTGAATAGGAAAATCAAACCAAAATTAGCAAAAAAAAAAAAAACCCCAAACAAAAAACAAAAAACCTCCACACTCTGGCTCAAATCCCTCTCCTTCCAGTTTTCTCTTTCTCCTATTCTAGTGAGGCTTTTACCCACTCTGTTCCACCAAAACAGCTTTTGTCAAGGTTACTGATAAACTCCACACTGCTAAAGCCTGTGCCTAATTCTCAGTACTCCTCTGAATTGACCTATAGGTAGTACCACTTGACACAGCTCCTTGCTACCTCCTTTTTTGAAACACTAGCTTCCATTGGCTTCTAGGACACCACTCAGTTGATGCACCTTTCCCCTCCAACTCCTTTGTGGGTTCCTCCCCATCTCTGTGTCTGTTATACTTTGGAGTGCCCTAACCTCTTACCTTGGACCATTCTCTTCTCTGTTCATACTCACTTCTTAGAGGTTCTCCTCTAGACTCATCCAAATACCATCAGAACATCAGTGACTCCCAAATTTTTCCTTCAGCTTGAACTTCTAGTATACATATATCTGATTGTCAACATGATAATTCTGCTTGGATGTCTAATATGCTTTTTGAGATGATATTCACCACCATCTCCCACCCTCCAGACTGCTACTTCTGAGGTGTTCTCTAATCAATAATTTCATTCTTCCTATTACAATGGATAAAAATCTTAGTCATCCTTGGTAATTCTTTTGCTCTCATCCCTCACAGCTGACTTGTAAAAATCCACATCTAATCCAGCAGCAAATGCTGTCAGTGCTACAGCGGGGATGTCCAGTATCTCACCATGCCCCCCACCTGCACAGCAACCCTTGTGGCCTGAGCCACACTCACCTCTTGTTTGGATTATTAATCACTCTCTTAATGGCCCTACCTTTATTTCTTTTTAATAATTTAACTTAACTATCTAATTTGTACCAACTTAATAGCACACAAAATCTCTGCTTCTATACAGTTTTGTTTTCCTCTCCGTTACTGACATCACAAATTAGTTCTTTATACATTTTGAGTGCAAATATGTTGCTTAACAATTATTTTTATGCATTTTTATTTTAATAAAATAAATAATAAGAAAATAAAGAGTGGAGTTACAAATCAATATTACAATTTACTAGCTTTTATAAATTGCCCATTTACCTTTCCTGGAGATCTTGATTTCTTCAAGCAGATTTGAGTTACTGTTTAGTGTCCTTTCATTTCAACTGGAAGGACTCCTTTTAACATTTCTTACAGGGCAGATATAGTGATAATTAACTCCCTGAATTTTTGTTTATGTGGGAATGTCCTAATATCTAATTTTTGAAGGGTGGTTTTGCTGGATATAGAAGTCTTGGTTGAGTTTTTTTCTTTCATAACTTTGAATAGATCACCCCCTGCCTTTTGGCATCCAGGGTTGAGCAATCAGTTGATAATCTTATTGAGGATCCTTTATATGTGAAAATTGCTTCTCTTTTGTTGCTTTTATGATTCTTTGTTTTGGCTTTTGACACTTTGATTATAATCCTCTTGGTGTGGGTCTTTTATCTTACATGGAGCTGAGTTTCTCTAATTTGTTAATTTTTGTCTTTCATCCAATTTGCAAAGTTTTTTGGGGGCTCCTGGGTGGCTCAGTTGGTTGCGTAGCCAACTCTTGAATTCAAGGTCCTGAGATCGAGCCCTGCATGGGATTCCATGCTCAGTGTAGAGTCTGCTTGTCCCTCTCCCTCACCTTTGACCCCTCCCCCTGGTGCACACATGCCTTGCTCATGTGTACCCCACCCCTGTACACCCTGCTGGCACACTCGTGGTCTCTCTCTTAAATAAATAAAATCTTAAAAAAATTTTTGGGAAGTTTTCAGCCATTATTTATTCAAATAATTTCTCTGTTTCTTTCTCTCTCTTTTCTCCTTCTGGGACTCCCCAATGCATATATTCGTCTGCTTGCTGTGCTACAGGTCCCTTAGGTTCGGTTTACTTTTCCTTAATTTATTTTCTTTCTGTTCCTCTTGTCATTAAGATCTACTGGTTCTTTCTTTTGCCTGCCCAAATCTGCTTTTGAACCACTCCAGTGAATTTTTCATGTCAGCTCTTGTGTTTTTCAGTTCCAGAAGTTTTTAGTTCCTTTTTATATTTCTTTTTATTGATATTCTCATTTTGTTCATGTATCAATTTCCTCTCTTTGTTAATGTTTTTCTGTAGCTTTTTAAGCATCTTTAAGACAGTTGTTTTAAAGTCTTTGTTTAGTATCTGGACTTCCTCAGTGATAATTTCTGTTGATTTATTTTGTTCCTTTAAATGGGTTATACTTTCCTGTTTGTTTGTATGCCTTTTTTTTTAATTGTTGAAACCTGGACATATGAGTCCTATATTGTGATAACTCTGGAAATCAAATTCTCCCCTTCCTCCAGGGTTTGTAGGTTTTCTTTTAAATTGTTGGACAGTGTCTCTTTGCCAAAGATCAGCCTCGGTTGAAAGCTTAAGGTCTTTTCAGGTCTTTTCTGAGCCTGTGTTTTTCCCAGGGCATGCAAGTTTATTTTCTTTCTTTCTTTCTTTCTTTCTTTCTTTCTTTCTTTCTTTCTTTTTTTTTTAAGATTTTATTTATTTATTTGACAGAGATAGAGACAGCCAGCGAGAGAGGGAACACAAACAGAGGGAGTGAGAGAGGAAGAAGCAGGCTCATAGTGGAGGAGCCCAATGTGGGGCTCGATCCCATAACGCCGGGATCATGCCCTGAGCCAAAGGCAGACGCTTAACCGNTTGGAGGAGCCCAATGTGGGGCTCGATCCCATAACGCCGGGATCATGCCCTGAGCCAAAGGCAGACGCTTAACCGCTGTGCCACCCAGGCACCCCAACAAGGTGATTTTCTAAATCTTCCCATACACAGTTACTTTTGAATATGTCTGCTCCCAAAAACGGGAAAAGAGAAGAAAAAAAGGGGAAAAAATTGCAGGTTTTTAAAAAATCCTTTAAATCCTGTTAGCCACTTCAGCCAGTGGGGGTTGCAACAATGGGCACCTACCTCTGTATGCACGTCCATCACCAGAAGCAGTAATCAGCAATTAGAACACAGAACTGCAGTATTTGGAGGACAAGGTCATTGCCCACCCTGGCTCTCATAAGTTGTTCCAGGAATGCAGGCTCTTGTTTCCATAGTTGTCTGCCACACAGGGCTGGAGGACAAGAGATGGGTAGTCACTACCATGCTAATGGCTGAAATAGACCAAAATTACCTACAATTTTACCAGCCAAACCCTCCCTTGGAAGCTGCAGGCATTCAAATAGACTCCAGAGTTCCAAAATAGATGCTTCAGACAGTTTCTGCCAGTACGAGTGCTGTCCAGGTGTTCAAAGTCCTAGCACTTTCAAACCCACCATCTTCCCTCTCAACTATAGCTATGTTTAGCTTCAGTTTTTTTTTTTAAGATTTTATTTATTTGAGAGCGAGCACAAGTGAGAGAGAAAGAGAGAGCATGAGTGGGGAGAAGGGACAAAGGGAGAGGGAGAAGCAGACTCCTCACTGAGCAGGGAGCCCAAAGAAGGGCTGATCCCAGGACACTGGAATCATGACCTGAGTCAAAGGCAGACGCTTAACTGACTGAGTCACCCAGGTGCCCCTTAACTTTAGTTTTTAACACAATATCCAAAGTAATAATCAAAGTAATACTTCACAGTAATCTTTGAAATTATTCCTCTTCTCAAAAGCATCCTTTGGGTTCTCATGTCAAAGGAGACATGTTAAAGTCAAAGTCTTTACTAAAAGGCACAGGGCCTCATATAACTTGATGTCCTACTGCTCTAGCCACCCTGGCCTTCCTATCACTTCACATACCTCCCACACACTCTACTCTTGACTTAGGACCTTTGCACTTACTTTCTCTCTAGGAACACTCTTCTCTCAGATACCTAAATATCTCCTCCTGCACACTTTGAGGTATCTGCTCACACATAACCTTCTCAAGGAGGTCTTCCCTCACCTCCAGCACCACTCATCCTGCTTTGCTTCATTTTTCTTCATAGCACCTAGCATTGTGTAACATGTTGGAAGACTTGTTTGTTCATAGTTTGTCTCTGCTGGGTAATGTAAGCTCCATGAACACAAAGATATTTTCTGTTGCATTCACTTGTGTGTGTGCCTGGTGCACAATGTGTGCATTCAATATCTGTAGAATGAATGAACAGATGAATTTATTCCTTCAAGGTTGTGTGCAAAACCCCAAGTCTATAGGGCAGTGCTGCTATGGACTGAATTATGTATCCCCCAAATTTGTTATCTTGTAGCCCTAGCCCCACAGTGTAATGCTATTTGGAGATGGGTCTCTTGGGAAGTAATCAGATCATGAGGGTGGAGCCGTCTTAATGGGATTAGTGTCCTTATAAGACAAGAAACGAAAATTCTCTCACTCAGCTAAGCATGAGGACTCTTGCACTGTCTCGCTCCCCACCTCACCATGTAAGGACATAGTAAGAAGTTGGCTATCTGTACACCAGGAAGAATGCCCTCACCAGCAACCGAATTGGCTGGCACTTTGACCTTGAATTTCCTGGTTTCCAGAACTGTGAGAAACCAATGTCTGTTGTTTAAGCCACCCAGTTTATGGTATCCTGTTAAAGCAGCCTGAATGGACTAAGATCCCAATTTCAAAGTCCAGGATATGTGTAATGTGAGGAATGGTTTCCAAGACAGAGACCACTCAGGTTCAACATCCAGTAATTTAATTTAATCAGAAATGGATGTTCCATATGGGTTGGATGGAAATGACAACAAGTTTGTTCCATGGTAACTGCACAAAATGATTGTGCATCCTGATAAAATCTGATATCTGCCCTGGGTTCTTTGGGTCTGCCTGAATAGGTAAATTCTAGCAGTTAAGGCAGGTTTCTTCAGGTGTATATACCTCTATAACATACTGTATTAAACACAAGCAGAGGATCATTCTTTTAGTCAATATTTATTGATTGTCTACTGTACAGATGGTGCTGAGCTGTTTCTGGAAATTCTGAGGTGATAAATAAGTAGCACTTCTGGTGCTTAATGAGCCTACTGACTAAGAAGCTACCAATTGTAATGCAGTATGAAATGTGTAAGAGCATATATTTTTACAGATAAGAGATTACAGTGGAGGGTATCTATTCCACCAGGGAATATTTATGTAGTGGGAAGGCAAGGGTTCAAGAAAGGTTTCTGAGGATGAACCGAGAATTGGAGGAAGAGATGCAAAGGTGGATGGTGATTGGAGGGCAGGGAGTTTGGGCTAGGAGAAGGCATTCCAAGTAAAAGAAACAATATGTGCAAATGTTTGGAGCCACATTTAAGAAGTATCAAGTATTTAAACTAGAGTAAGACACACGGTTGAGATGAAATTAGAAAGGTAAGCTTGTGTCCAATCATAAATGGTGTGGCAGGGTAGGTGTGGGGATATTCTACCAAAGGCTGAGGACCATGGGAGTGTTTGAAAAGATTAACGTGGAAAAAAAAATTTCCACTAATTATTAGGACATTCAGGCACTCTGCCAAACATGTAATATGTATTATTGTATTTAATCCTCACAATGAGCCTATAAGTAGGTATTTCCTCACATTTTATAGCCAGAGAAATAGGCACAGAAGAACTAAGTAAATGGCCTGAGGCCACCCAACTAAGTGGAAGAAACAGATAGGATGTGAACTGAAGTCTGACCGATTTCAAAGCATGTATGCTTAACCATTGTGCACTGGACTCCCCATGATCTGGCTACTCTGTCAATAGTGACCACATAGAATTTCACAGAATTTAGACATGTCAGACGGGCCACCTCAGAGGTCATGGCTATCAAAGCCATTAGCAGGGAAGAACCTTAAAATGAGCCGTGTCATAGAGGCTTCTGGTATTTCTTAGACTCAATACAATCAAAGTGTGGTCTAAGGTCAGCAGCATCAGCATAGGGGATTAGAAATGCCCCACCCCACACCTACTTAGTCAGCCACTGCAGTTCAGCAAGATCTCCAGGGGATTTGTGTGCAAATTCAAGCTTGAGAAATGGTGGTGTGGACTTCCCACAATGGCATGTGCCAGCAACAAGTGATGCTTGGGGCAACAGGTGCACTCAGTGCACCTGGAGTTGTGGGAGTGCAGCATGTGTTAGAGGAGTTGCTTATAAAAGGAGAGCTCCTTTGTGCTGATGCATGAAATTTTACTTTTCCTAAAAATGCCCAAAGACTTCCTTTAGTTGGCATTCCTTCACTGTTGCAAAAGAACCAAAGGATGTGAGTTCTTTCTCAGACACAGATTATAGGATTCAAAATAAAGTCAACAGAAATGCCTCATTAGTCTGTAACTATTTAAGGGCAGGTTATAACTGATCCCAAACTTTTTAAATGTGCACTTTGATTTGGAGCTAGGAATGCTGCCATTCATGCCAACTGGTACCCTGTAAACATAAGCTTCTTTATTGAGTCAATAGCCATGTCTTTGTGTGAACAGTGATGATTATAAATGAGGTTTGTATCAAAGTTAAACATTACTGTTTCTCTTATCTACCCCCCCCCTCCATCTTTCCTTTCATCACTCAGTGACTGTCTCTTTTCTCTCCCCTCCCTCCCTTATTTATTTTTTTAAAATTTTTAAATAGGTGACAAGTTAGGAAGTCAGTATTTACCAGGCACAGTGTGCCATTTCATAGTCTTTTTCCTTTTGCGATCTGTTTGGAGACAACATTTGAGAGCACATGTTTGAATATGACCCTTTTTTCCTGGAGGACCCCTTACCTTGTTTTTGTGGTTCAGAGCTGAAGGAGGAAGCCTGGTAAGAAATCTGATTAGGTGAGGTATTTTCAAATCAGATTAGACTACAGGTAGCCATTAGAGGCAGCAGGTGTCATCTGGGGACCTCATGTGTGACAAAGTCCTGAAACATGCTCAAATCTCATCATGATTAAGCAAAGCGAAAGAGTGCTGTGTATGCAGAAGCATAAAAATCACTTTGTCGCATGGTGCCTCTCTTATTTGTCTTGTGTTATGCTGAGCAGCCAAATCGTTCACATTTACAGCCATTTTCATTAGAACTACATTGATGCAGTAATAAAAAGGAGTGCTTGAATGACTACCATGAGCAAATACTGACTCAGAATTACTTATCAAAGAATGATAAAATGTCAAACTGTTTCATTTTTAACAGCATAACAACCTTTTTTCTTTAACATAAATAAATGAGAATTTAAGGCTGTCTGAGAGAGAAAAGCTCATGAATTGGCGATCTTCTCCTGAGAAAGATACTGGGTAAGCAAGACAAGAAAAACTCTAATTAGGAAGACTTCACAACTGTGGAGCGTGCTAGGAACTGGTTTGTTTCTGGCTCTGGTCCCCTTAAGGTGAATTCTGTCTGGTGATTAGCATCACCTTGGATTAAATTAATTGGCTGTACTTAATCCCTGGGTAGATACGCTAAGAATAAATCCAAAGACATTAGTTTCTTTGCACAAAATGAGCAGGTTACATATCCAGCAACATTATGTGAATTATATAAATGACTTAAAACATCTTTTTCTTTAAAAGGGAAGTTTCAAGTTCTGGTAAGTATAAAACTATTTGAAATCTCTATTTTGAAAACAATCTGTGTTTAGCTAGTTGTATTTTATTTTCCATTTTATATCTAGATTACATAGTTCTATCTTTAACCATTAGAAAAAGGAATAAATATTGCTAATAACTATTGTCTTTTATCCAAATATGCTAGAAACATCCACAATTTGCTGATATTGAAGTAGGAGGGAACTTCAGTGTCAGGATATCAAGAAATTCTAGTGTATTCCAACAGGGGTAAAGGCTTTTTGTTTTTTTCTTCTGATTACAAGAGCACTATTTACTTATGCATTAGAGGAATTTGAGCAATCCATTAAAAAAGGAAGCTGCTTTTAATTCAACAATGCTGTGACCACCATAGGGGAGAATTGGCGTTATTTCCTCTGAATTCCCACCCTCAATCCCACCGCACAGAGTTATGATAAACTGTGAAATGAACGAGTTTTTCTTGTAATATCAAATCTCTGAATTGCCACAGGGCTAACCTTATGAATACACGTGAGGTAGAAGTCTACTCCACTCTTTCTGAATTGCCTGAATTCCTAGCGTGTAGTAGAAAATTAAATTTAAAATGTAATTAGTGAAATGACACACGTGTATCTTGTTATTCTGCAATGTGTTTTGTCAAGTGAATGGTGGTAAGAAGGTACAGCCCTCTTGGTAGAGCAGTTGTTTAGCTCTGAGCAGTACAGGTATTGAAAACAACGATGGCAGAGATAAGCATAGTTATGGGTAAACCTAGTGAACCAAAGGGTGTTAAAAATATCTGCTTAATCTTAAAAAGCAATACAAGTATTCAGGACAGTTCCACGGTCTGCCTTTTGCCAATGAAGAGAATGCACAGAAGAGTGGAAGATGTTGGCAGCGTGCTGTCAAGTCACAAGTCACTGGAAGTAGATTTCACTATAACGTGGGCTGTGGGGAAGAGATTTTGTTAACCAGGTCCTTTGCTACTTTTAGGAAAGTCAGCAGTGAGAAAAGTGGAGGGCCTTAAGAATCTTGTTTCCTTTTGTTACTTCTTGGCACCCCTACTGCTCCTTCAGCCTAACCTGCTGGGAGAAGAATTAGACCACTTCAGGCTACTTTGTTCCCTAGATATCCCCCCACCAAGAATATTACTGCCTTATCCAACTTCAGAGGGCATGAAATAAACCTTATTATTTAAAAAATGTGGAAAGAGACACTTAAAAATTTCCATCCACATTCTGATCAGTTTTTAAAGCTGATTAAGAACAGTGCACAAGTAAGACAAGTTAACTAAAAGTTGTGGAGGGCTGGTAGCTCTGTTTCACAAAAAGGGACTCTCTACTGTCCAGACACACTTACCATGTCTCTGGTCTTGCTCATATCTTTGGCAGAAGCTTCACGAATCCCTGCCTTCTTCCAGGAGGGCATCTTTACCATTCTAACTCTGGCATCTCAGCTTCACACAGGCTTTCCTGTGGAAGCTGCCATTTCTTCCCACCTTCAGTGCCAATCCCTCAGGCTGGGCTATAGATCCCTCCTTGATATTCTCATGACACCCCCATTCTTCCTTGACTGTGCTACTGAATTTCTTGGTGAATTTTCCACGGAAATTGTAGGAGATACATATGATTATACCAAGACAAAGGTTGAAATACTTCTTCTGGAAGGAATCTGGCTTGCACTTTCTTTCCCAATAATGATATTGTGTACTATATGCACATAGATCCTTTTATTCGATGATAATACTGAATCTTCATCATGTTCTGTATTACATACAAAATGCCCATCTTACCACAGACTCTTAAACCTCACTTGTATGGATACAAAATACCGACACTCTAAAACTTTCCCCAATGATGTCTAGGCATTCCCAGAGATCCTTCTACCTGTAGTGAAGACCATATGAACTTATATTGTTTTGTTCTTGCTACAGCCTCCTCCTCAAGGAGCCTGGCAACCATCCTATAGGTTCTTTATAAATGCTCCTCCACCGCTGAGCATATGGCATCTTCCTAGGATATGGTACCTTCAGTTCAAGGTTGGGCAGCAGTATGATAGCACAGTGGGGGCCACCTCTTCCCTCCAATTGTCCTTATTTTCTATGTTTTCCTTCCTGGTCCCAGCACAAAGTGTCCATTCTTTTATTTGAGGGGGAAAAAAAAGCTACCCCAAGACAAACCACTTAGGCTATTAGCTTACATAACTGTGTCTTAACTTGATCACCAGGTCAATGGCTCTCCAAACAGTGAGATCCAGGCAGAAGACTACTGTAATTAAAAGCCTTGCTTTTGGGTGCCTGGGTGGCTAAGTCTGTTAAAGTATCTGCCTTCGGCTCAGGTCATGATCCCAGGGTCCTGGGATCGAGCCCAACATCGGGCTCTCTGCTCAGCAGGGAGTCTGCTTCTCCCTCTGCCTCTGCCCTCGTCCCTGCTCATGCTCTCTCTTTCAAACAAACAAAATATTAAAAAAAAAAGCTTCACTATGCATTTACATATAAATAATTTTCCAAAATTAGGTGAAAATGTGTTTCAAACACTATTAATGGAAACTATTTTAAAATAAGTATGTAAGTAAACTAACCTAAAAAGTACTTGGAGGCAAAGAATTCTGAAGTTTTTATTAAATACTGAAAAGATTCATCCCTCTTATAGTTAGTGAGGGCATAGAGATTAAGCAGCATGCTCAAGGTCAGACCATAGTTTAGTTCATCAGCTGAGGATAAGAAGAGGTGCAGTTTTGCTGACTCCATTGCAAAGGTGGATTCCCCAGCTTCTGAAGCACAAACCTGCTATAGTGCCTTTATTGTCTTAAGTACTATAATTACTTTAAACTGCTTGGGGTGGAGAGTAGGGGAGACATATCTAACTTCTAGGCTGATCTCTGAATGTATTTTCCTAAATTACACATAAAAAATTTGCAAATCATACTGGAGATATAAGAAGAATCTTAGACAACAGTTTGCAAACATTTAAGTAGGTGATCTGGGCCAAATTTACAGCTGTTTTATAATGACAAACATGCCTTTTTCATTTCTCTAATACTGATCACTTTTATTTAGTTTGTTCAATTTGTCTTCAAGGCTGTAGGGCATTCTTACTCTATTAAAAGACACTAATAATTACATTGACTTAAAAGAGTAGAAAGTAGTCACAGTATGCTACAAATGAGAAGTGAACCCAGAACCAGATAAACCCTTCCATCAGCTGCTCACTTGTCAGCCAGACTCTGGCTTCACTTAGAAAGTAGAAGAGAAAAACCTCAGTGATTGGCCGAAAATGGCTCTTAAATTCCTTCCCGGTGGTTAATCTTAGAACCACTAATGGGAGCAGTACCTCCATTTTTAGTAGTTCATAGCAATGCTGTCATTCATTCAAAATATATAAAGCAGTGTTTCCCAAAGTAGGATTAATGGTGCGTTAGATAATTTACTTGGATTTTTTATAATATGTAATGGAAACATTTTACATTATCTTAATATGGCCCCTATTTAAGGATTTACATGATACATTTCTTCTAGAATTTAATGTCAGGAAACATTTTCCTCCAGATGAACTCATTTGGTTCTACCCAACAATTTGGGCTCAATAAACTCTTCCTGTCTCCCCATTTTTCCTTAACTGCCAGGACATGCAGAACCAAATGGATCAATTGCAAAACTCTCTTATTTTTTCATAGGATGGCTTTTGATGTGTGTCTCTTTTGTTATTTTTTAATTGTTCAAAAATACCTATTAATTTTCAAGATTCACAAAATTTAGCAATGTATAAGAAACAAATATTTATCCATAGTTTAGCCACTCAGTGATAACTACCATCAACATTAGGGCTATATATACTTTTGGATTTTTTTCCACTAGTAGAATAAATATGTATATGTATATACTAGCAATGGCATGGCATGGCATACATATTTTATAAACTGCCTTTCATGATCATTTTTCTATGCCAATAAATATAGACTTATGAAGTCATGTTTAATGATTGCATAGTTTCCCAGTCCATGGGTGTATACAATATAATTTATTTAACGACATTATTCTTGTCTTTAGATTGTTTTTATCTTTGAATTATAAATATCCTTATTTAATTCTTACGTCTTTTTATGTCACTCATGTCTTTTTATTGTAAACTCCTTAAAGTTATCATTCAAAATAGGCAAGCATAGGGAATAAATGAATGAGTGAATGAAATGCTAGGAATAGCCTAGATATCTAGAACTGTAATTAGATTGCAGTTGCATTATCATGTATTCTTTATAGTGCTGTCATTATTGGTGATGAATAATTTTTTTCTCCCTCTAGTTATCGGCCAAAATGAGCGAAACTTCTTCCACTAGTTTTTCCATGTTTCATCGGACTTCTTCTGAAGGTCAAGTTCCTTCTCTTCGCCACCTGCGCATCATGCATCCTGTTGTGGCCAAAAAGATCAGTTTCTACAAGAGCGGAGACCCGCAATTTGGTGGGGTCAGGGTGGTGGTCAATCCTCGTTCCTTCAAGACATTTGATGCTTTGCTGGATAATTTGTCAAGGAAGGTGCCCTTACCTTTTGGGGTGAGGAACATCAGCACCCCTCGCGGAAGGCACAGCATCACACGCCTGGAGGAACTAGAGGACGGCCAGTCTTACCTGTGCTCCCACCGTAGGAAGGTGCAGCCAGTGGACCTTGACAAGGCCCGCCGGCGCCCACGACCCTGGCACAGCAGCCGGGCCATCAGTGCGCACGTGCACCATTCCCCCCCAACCGCCGCAGCTGCCGCCGCTGCTCCCGGCATGCTGCGCGCCCCGCGAAGGCTCTTGGTCTTTAGAAATGGCGATCCGAAGACTAGGCGTGTGGTTGTTATGAACAGAAGGGTCGCGCAGAGCTTCCAGGCCTTTCTGCAGCACCTGACGGAGGTCATGCGGTTCCCGGTGACCAAGCTGTACGCCACAGACGGAAGGAAGGTAAGTGTTCCCGGGGTTTTTCACGTCTGAGCTCGCGTCGTGTGGGACATGGATGGAGACCCCAGAGCTAAAGGAAGGTTTCATGTACGTATGTGTGTGGGAGGGCGCTGGCTCACCTGAGTGGGTGGCCCCACTCTTCTCTGGTCAGAATCTGAAGAAGGCACTGCTATGAAGGGCTCTTTTAAATCTCACACTCCCTCCCCCTTTCTGCCTTCCTTGAGCACCGAGTTGTATAATGTGTTGGCACAGAATGCAATCGCGATAATATTTCTTGAAAAACCATGGCTAAGAATGATATTGTTAGGTAGAGAAAGCATTTTTTCTGCCATCCTTGCTGGAGAATGGGTGGGAGAACAGGGGAGAGCTTCCCCTGCATCTGTCAGCGTGTCCACCAGGCCCTTTCTCAGCTGGCTTAGGGTAGACGTTTGTCTACAGCTGGATATTTTGGTGGGGGAAGCAGAGGCAGAACTGCCTACCTTTTAAAGATTTCTTTAGTTATGGTAGAAGACTGATCTCTCTTCAGTTAGTATACAGGTTGAATAAAGATGTTGGTCTAGTCACCCCCACCTTGATATTTGGTTACTTTGTATACATTATTGGTGCCTAATGAGCACTTGGTGCTCATTATCATTATCCCTTTCAAGCCTTTAAGGTTGTTGAATTGATTCCACTCACTATAAAATTAATATATGGAAAGGCAGCACTTGGCTGGCTCAGTCCAACTGACTCTTGATATCCGGGTTGTGAGTTTGGAGCCCCACGTTGGATGTAGAGATTATTTAAAAAAATAATAAAATCTTAAAAAAATTACCATATGGAAAGAACAATAACTTCATGTTGCTCATGTAAGGACCTTAAATCTTTGGTTTCTTCTAGGTTACCAGTCTCCAGGCAGTGATCCTCAGCTCTGGAGCTGTGGTGGCAGCAGGAAGGGAGCCATTTAAAGCAGGAAATTATGACATCCAGAAGTACTTGCTTTCTGCAAGATTACCAGGAATCTCTCATCATGTATACACCAAGGGAAGTGCTAGGTCAGAAAGCAGAAAGAGTAAGTCACTTAAATATGTAGCTCTTATTTTTAGCCCTGAGTTGTGTTTTTTTTTTTTTTTTAGCCACAGCATCAAAGGAAAAAAAAACAATCTGTGCTTAAATGGCCAATTTCCTTTGTCACATGAGAGAAGTGAGGGTGTCAGAAACATTCTAAACTGGAATTGGTTATATGTATAGTTGGAAAGAGTCATAGAGATTGTATGATTTTTTTTTAGATTTTTTCAAATCAATCAATCATTAAATTGATGAGGTAAGCCTTTATTTGTGTATGAGGGGGCATATAATACCTAGATAAAAAATAAAAATACCAGCATTTCTTGATTTGTAGAGGAATTCTATGGAATTTGTATAAGTGACATCGGGTAGTTACAGAGTTTTCTCCAAATAATACTATGCAACATCATAGCTGAGCTCAGCAGGTTAGTTGAGTGACTCCTTTTAAAAATCTCTAAGTACATATGAACTCCACTTTCTGAAGTTATTCCAGTAGAAATCGCAGCCCTTGGATCCATTTTTTTATTTATTATAAGAATTCATGTAGTCAGTTCATGCTGGTTAATAATAATCTAGGTTGATAATTCCTTAGGAAATGCTACACAATATAGCATAATCCTTTGGGTAGGGGAGAAGGAGGGCTTGTTGATGCCCACGAGTGTAGGATGGGCTGTAAATTCTCTATGCAGGCATGGTTAATCATATTATTCATTGTGCTCAATATTTAATCTCATTATTCATTATGCACAGTTTTTTAGCTCTATGCTAAGGAACTGATTGCCACTTATACTTAAATTTTGGTTTTTATTTAGATGTGGAATAATAAACCCTTTAAGTAGTATTAATCCCTCTACTTATTGCTAAAGTGGGTAAAACTCATCTATTATGGATTTACTCATAGATATCTATTAATGTTTCTATTTCGTAGGCATTAGCTACCAAATATCTGTTAAGCATATGGTAGTACTGTTTCACTGTGCTCAATTTACTAAAGCGATTTTATTATTTTGTGTGATATGGGTTGTTAATATGGTTTTTGATGGTGTTAGGGAATCTGAAGGCTTTGTTAAATTTTACCTAAAAAAATTTTAAGTGAGGCCTTTTCATTTGTAATTTTGGTAAATGCATACAAAGAATAAGAGAAAATATTTCGAGGCTTATACTCTGAAATGTTGAAGGTATTTAATTGATGCCCAGTATATGTAAATCTATACAAACTACTAATAAGAATTTGATTGTGTTTAAGAAGCTTGAGTACTAAACTTATCTTTAGAGACACACAGTTATATTTTTAAATATAACTAGATTTGTTGGTCTGTTGTCTAGCTCTGTTCTCTTTTGTGCCCTATATTAAATCAAGTGTACTAATTATACAAAGTGAATGCTAAATTAATAATTATTACTTGATTAATGTTGACTTCTAAATAAATTCTAAAAATGTTTTAGCTTTCATAATGTTATAGATGTCTCTCTTAGATATGCACAGGTAGGAAAATGAGTATCATTATAAATCATTACTCACTTTGCATAAGTAAGCAGCACTTAGACTCTAGTTTCAGTACTGGTAAACAAAACAACAAAACAAAATCTCACAAAAATCTTTTTATTTTTGCTAGAATCCTTAGCAGTTTCTACTTCATACTTTCCTTATTAAAATTGCCTAATTAAATTCACTAAAATTAAAATTCTGTGAATCTCATTATTGAAGTAGGATTATAGGTTCTCTTTTTGAGAGTGGCTTGTAGAAATGTACCAGATACTACAGTGAATTCAAATAATCAATGAATACATAGAGGTGAGAAACATATTAATAATGTGTTACTATGAAATTCAGAAAATATGATTTTTTATACTAATTATTTTTCTTTTCTTTCTTTGCTGCCTCTTCTATTGGATATTTTATAACTTCTCTGTCTTCTGCATTTTGATGTGGGGCATCTTTTACTCTTAAAATCTTGAAAGTGAGGACACATGTGCCTTCGAGCCCAAAGTCCCAGATTTATTCTGTTTCTTCTGACAAAATACATAATAGCGATTGCTACTCAGACCATTCTTTTGCTTCTGAAAATTACTTGGCCTTAGAAAAAAATGATTCTCAGAATTTATTGATACATCCTTCTGAAGATGATATTGAGAAATCAATTATTTTTAATCAAGATGGTACCATGACAGTTGAGATGAAAGTTCGATTTAAGATCAAAGAGGAGGAAACCATAAAATGGACCACTGTCAGTAGAACTAGTCTTTCTCATAACAATGAAAAGAGCGAGATAGGCGGTTTTCCAGGAAGAACAGATGATCAGTCTTCTGGCTTAAAAATTACAGCATGCTCATTGTCTGCAGATGTCTCATCCCTGGAGAAAGACAATAATCAAGAGGGCAGTTTGGCAGAGGACATAAACACTCAAATGACAGATCAAGTGACTGAAACTTGCGCTTCTGCTA
Source organism: Ailuropoda melanoleuca (assembly GCF_002007445.2). NCBI lineage: Eukaryota > Metazoa > Chordata > Mammalia > Carnivora > Ursidae > Ailuropoda > Ailuropoda melanoleuca. The sequence continues at coordinate 7,178,857 of NW_023179820.1, forward strand.
GTTGGCAGAATGCTGCTATGGACACAAACACCATCCAGAAGACTAAGGATCAAGCAAAGCATCATTTTTATAGGCCCCCTACACCAGGACCAAGGAGAGTGAGACAAAAGAAATCTGTGAGAGGGACTGTGACCTTGGTATCTGAAACTGAAGTTCAAGAGGAAATGATCTACAGTGAAGAGAGGGAAGACGGGGAAAACAAATCTGAGTACTGTATGTTCACACATTCTTGCAGTAAAATGTCATCAGTATCTAACAAACCAGTGCTTGTTCAGATTGATAACAATGAGCAGATGGAGTCATCTTTAGAAGGAAAAAAGGAAAGCAGGCTGCTCAAGTCAGGTGCAATACGTGCTGGTGTTGTAGAAATTACAAGTCAGAAGATGTTAGAGATGTCTCATAATAATGGCTTGCCGCAGACTATATCAGAAAACTCAATTGTGGAGGAAGGTATAGTTGATAGTGTAACATCAGACAACAAAACTAGTATCAAAAACTTAAGACCTTGTGGTAACACCAGTGATAGATTCAGGCCTATTTTAGCAGATACAACTGATTCTTTAAGTAACACCTCTGGAGCAGACAGAACTATTTCTGAGACCCCAGCTTTGGTAGGGTCTTCCACTGTCACCACAAGAATTGACAGACTAGTTAATGAATTTGCTCAGTGTGGTTTAACAAAATTTCCAGCAAGTGAAAAGCAGATTTCATCATCTGGTGCCAGCAAAAAGAAGAAATCTCAGCAACGAATGATAAATTCCAGGTATCAGGATGGGCAGATTGCAGCCAAAGGACTTCTTAGTGAGAGAATAAACACAGGAGGTAGAATTGCACAGGAAATAATATTGGAGGATTCAGACTCTTCCCTTAAAGGAGGAATACTTTGTGAGGAAGACCTCCATGTAAGTGATATGGTAATTGAATCAAATTGTTGTTCTGAAAGTAATCTCAATCCTGTGAATTCCAAGAATTTCCATGTAAATAAACTAAATACTCTTCAGAATCCTAAGAAGGTTCAAGGACTTTTAACCAAAAGGAAGTCCAGACCACTAAACAAAGTAAGTTTAGGAGGACCTACAAAAAGAGAAATTGGTCAAGGCAGTGAAGTATTTCCCCATAATGACTTTAGGTGTTACAAAAATAATTTTGAAGATCACAATTTATTTCATGTGTTTAACTTCCTTGAGCAAAAACCCAGTGCTTTTTGTGGACCACAGGCTCAAGCAGAAATAGCATCTTGGTATTTGAGAGGAATGACCAAGAAAAGTTTAGTTTCAAATGTTAATAATTCACACATAAATTTAAAAACCCAGAAAAGACAAAAAGGGGGTAAGTTGAAATCAAGTACTATTGTAAATAAACAACATGTTACAACCAGGGCAAATTCCTTAGCTTCTTTGAAAAAAGCTGTTTTTCCTGAGAATATTAGCCATCATTCAGTTCAAAATTATATACAGAGATGGTTGCAGAGCATAAATCCGCATTCAGCTTTGCAACCTAGAAAATCAGCTCCACTATACAAAAAGGAAAGGAGTGTGGTAAGTTATAACAACAATGGTTTTGTAGGAGCTAATTCCCACACAAGTCTTGGAAAAGGAAATAATTTTGTTAGGGAAAGTAATAAACGCATAACTAAGTTAAGTACCAGTTCGACAGAAAATCTAGGCAAAAAGGTAGGTAAATCTTTTGACAAAGATAACAGTGAAGAACTTTCCAAAGATCTCTGTGAGAATCAGGTTGAATCTCTGAATGATGCTTGCTTGCTTCCCTTGCATGAAAATTGTGCTTTGTCACAGTCAGCTATCAGTGATCATAATACTAAAATCCAAGTATGTGCTGAAAAATTAGGACCAGAGGTAAGCCTTGTTTACCAAGAAATAAACCTAGCTACAAAAAGGCACAGTGTAGAGGCTGCTATTCAAGTAGATCTTATGGAAGAAGATACTCCAAAAGACCTTTTACTAGTCTTGTTGCTTCGCCAACTGCAAGCTTTAGTTCCTAGTATTCACAAGACTCAGAATGGAATTATTCAGATGCCAGGTTCACTTGCAGATGTTCCGTTCCCTTCCCCAATATGTAAGTCATATACTGATGTCCTTCTAGCTTGGCTTTTGGTGCTAACCTTAAAGGGAAGTATAGATAGCTTCTGCCAAGGTGATGCTCACAAGACTACCAACAGAGCTTCAGAAATAATTGGATTATTGGAGGTTCTAAAGCATACTGCCATCACAGAGGAAGCTGATGATCTGAAGGCTGCTGTTGCCAATTTAGTGGAATCAACCACAAATCACTTTGGACTCACTGAGAAAGAACAAGACATGGTTCCAAGAGGATTTTCTGCAAATTGTTCCACACCCAACATCCAGAGAGTTCCTCAGTGCATTGAAAATGAAAAAACACAGAAAATCTCCTTTTTAGATGGAGGCTACTCTGCCAGTGAGGACTGTGGCCCTGAAGTCTGTGTTTCAGAGTTGACTTGTTCTTCATGTCAGATGTGCACTGTGAATAAGACCTGTCTTCCAAAAGAGACTTGTAACCTCAGTGACATTTTTTCCCCTAGTGATGGTTCTACCATTGATCAGACCTCCATGAATAAGGCTTGTTTCCTAGGAGAGATCTGTTCATTTACTGATGCTCTGTTTCCCCATCAGGCTTGTGCTCATGATGAAAACCATAATTATGAGGCATCTTGCCCAGTTGATGAGACCTACATTCCCAAGAAAGCCTGCAATACCAGTGACTTTTTCAATTCCAAAGAAAACACATGTGCTGATAATTTGGAATTGACTGAAGAATTAGAAAGGATCAATGAAGTTCAGAAAGACCAAAATATTTTGGCAGACCCATTGTGTAAACATGGCTTTAATATATTGGTGTCACACCAAAATGTCAGCAATTTAAGCCATTGTGTCTTTCCCATAAATGAAACTGAACCAGAAATTGATAAGGACCATCATGTAGCTGAATTTAAAAATTGTTCATTAAAGAAATTTCTGGGTAAAAATGCATCTACATCCTCTGATAAGGAAGACTCAAAGACTTCTGAAGAACCAGGCTCAATAACCAATAGCATGACATCAAGTGAAAGAAACATTTCAGAATTGGAATCTTTTGAAGAATTAGAAAACCAGGACATTGATATCTTTCATACAAAGGTAAATGCAGGAGAGCAGGCCACTAAAGAATTTATCCATAAAGAGTTAGAGGCTAGTGAAAATTTGGAATTGATAGAAGTCTCCAGCAGGAACATTACACAAGAAGAAAAAAGAAATGGTGTAATTTGCGAGGCAATCAGTAGGAGGCTGACAACACCACCATCTTTAGTGTTTTGCTATGATTCTAAGCAAAATACTGAAAAGGAACTCGATGAAAGAGAAACTAAAATGAGTGTAAAAATGATGGTGAAACACATGGAAATTGGAAGTTACTCAGAGTCCTCTCTTGATTTTAAAAATTGTTTCATAAGACCAGTGACTTCTGATTGGTCAGAATTTAGACTAGACAGTGATAATGAGCAGCCATATAAAACATCCAGTCATGGCCCCAATGGCAGTGAGGAGATTGCCCAAGAGAAAGAATACAATAAAGGATTTGTTAAAAGGACAGTAGAAAAACTTTACAGTAAAGGGGAAATTATGAAACCATCTTTTTTTTCTGGGTCTGTGCACAGATCTCAGGTTTGTCCTTACAATTCTATGGAATTTCAGTGTGCTAGGAAAGTAGGTCTTTATGATTCTGAAGGTCAGTCATTTGGGTCTTCTGAACAGGTATCTAGTAGTTCATCTATGTTGCAGAAATTTCCAGAGGAAGGTCAAGAGAAATGTGACTTTAATGATGTGGGGGCCAGTTATCATGGGGGAGACATTGTAGGACATGACACAAAGCAAAATGATCATAGCAGAATCATTAGAGACATAGAGGAAGGGGTACTGATTGATAAAGGAAAGTGGCTCCTGAAAGAAAATCACTTGTTAAGAGTATCATTTCCTGAAAATTCTGGCTTCTATGGCAATGAAGACACCACATCAGTGGATACTGTACTTAATAACAGTAATGAGGTGCCATATTCACATTTTGGAAATTTGGCTCCAGGCTCAAACATGGCTGAGCTATCCTCTTCAGAATTGGAGGAACTGACTCAACCCCTTGAACTGAAATGCAGTTATTTTAACATGCCTCATTGTACTGACTCCGAGACTTTTTGTGAGGATTTGCTAGATGTTCGAAGTAAAACTGGTGCCAAGGAGAAAATACTAGATCATCATGCAGAAGAGAAGGCTAGTCATAAGTCAGAAAGAGTATGCACATCAGTCACTCATGTCTTTACGTCTGCTGGTAACAAAGTCCATCCTGTCACTGATGATACTATTAAAAACCAACCGTTGCCTGGTAGTAATGTAATTCATGGTGCACTTCAAGAAGGTGATTCTCTGGATAAGCTCTATGCTATTTGTGGCCAGCATTGCCCTATACTAACTGTTATCATCCAACCTATAAATGAGGAAGACCGAGGATTTGTATATTGCAAAGATTCTGATATTGAAAATTTCTTGGGTCTCCATTTATGGATGAAAATACACCCATATTTACTACCATCAAGCAAAACCATGTTCAGAGATGAGAACAATAAAGCAAGTGGTAGAAAAGCATTTATTGATACTGCCATTGATGATACATTTGATCAACTTTATTTTAGTAATACATTTGACTTGTATAAAAGAAAATTAAGAAAATTAAAAGGAATGAACTCCTTGGGCTTAGAGGAAGAAAATAATTTAAAGAAATTTCAATTATATTTAAAGAAAAAGTTTTGTGTGAATTTCTTGCACACATTGTTTTTGGTTATGGACGATGTGAATTCAAATACATGGGATCCTACCAGTCAGACAAATGAAATCTTCGAAGTAGCTGATGAGAATAACGATTTACTAGATAACAGATTTCAGAACTCATTAACAAATCTCAACCAAGTAGTAAGAGAAAATAGTGACTGTCATTTTTCCTTTGAAGCGCGTGGTCAAGCCTGCCTATTTTACCAAGTTGAGACATCCTTAAATATCAGCAACAGAAATGTATTAGAAATATTTTATATATTTGAGGATGAAAATCTTTTTATTTGGGAAGAGGAAAGCCAATTTGATCTTGAAAACAGTGATGGACAAGATTTGTAATTTTAATATCAGCACAGCCTTTTTAAATCAATGTGTTTTTTCCTTATAATGAGATGAAACACATGGGATGGATATAGACTAGCTAACCTCTAAAAATTTTGGACTTTAAAATGAGCTTATTCTAGAAAGCATGCACTTGGGTAATCTGATTTGACTTTCATTATTCTGCTGTTCTTCATTTTTCCAAAAATTACAGACTCAGTTTTTATTCTGTTATTTTTGAAATTTCTGTGTTTTTCCCTGAACATATGTAATTTCCTGGAACTGTGATTTTTTTTAGGACATCATAAAAGCCCTAAGGACAGGAATTATATCTTTTTTCTCTCTTTATGTTGTTCACTTTAGTGCAAAATGTGTATTGGTGAATAAATGGAATAGACATAGTCTCCAACTGTACTTGATTTATTAATTTTAACTCTGATTTAATAAAGGTATGAAGGTAAGATCTCCACAACACTCTCGTAAGTTTCTTGTTCCTAATGTGTTCCTAATGTGTTGAATCTAGTTTCCTCAGAACATCTATCTAATGAACTCACAAGCTTTTCCAAGGGACAGGATTCACCATTTTCCCTCATGATTAGAAAAAGATGCTTTACTACTGTGCTGCCTCTCTAGTACTTTGCCTAGAAATTATAATCTTTTAAACAGTAGTAAAATATCAAATCCAAATAGGTCAGAAAAAAAAAGGAAAAACTTAAGGCATGCTCTGTGAAGAAAAAGGAGCTGGAATGGTTTAATTTGGGAAAGAAGATTTAAAATGTAAAATTCTCAGAATTGAAGAACTGCTGTGAAAAGTAATTTCACATATTTTTTTATGTTCAACTGCATTGATAAAAATTTAATTCGATATAAAGAAAAACATATTGCCTAGAAGGATAAATAAATTTGATTAGACTATAAATTTCCTGTTTTGACTACTTGTGGTATTTTGCCTGGGATTTATCCAGGGAACCTTTTAAGATTCTTTCCACTTCATGACTATATCACAGACTATATTGACAGTATAGAGACAAGTCTTCTAAAACATTGAAATCTATGTCTCTTGTCTGGAATGGACTTAAAGTAGAACAATTAATGTTTTTTGGAGCCACATATGGAGGTGCTAAAACAACTTAAATTTGTTATTGAGTAACTAAAGGTAATTACATAAAAAACAGTTTTGGTTTCAGTTTAGCATGAGTCTCAAATCCATAAAAAATTATGAGGTGCTATTTATTTTACCAGATGAAGACTTACCTCTATGTAGAGTATGCTTTTTCTTTTTTCTTTTTTTAAAGATTTTATTTATTTATTTGACAGAGAGACAGCCAGCGAGAGAGGGAACACAGGCAGGGGGAGTGGGAGAGGAAGAAGCAGGCTCCCAGCAGAGGAGCCCGATGTAGGGCTCGATCCCAGGACTCTGGGATCACGCCCTGAGCCGAAGGCAGACGCTTAACGACTGAGCCACCCAGGCGCCCCTAGAGTATGCTTTTTCTACATTAAATGGTACACTTTTCTCATTGAAAAGTAGAGTGTGCCATGTTATGTAAGCTTCTGTAATGACCAGTGAGAATTTTTTTGAAATAAAGGGCTGTAATTGTTGAGAAATAGTAGAAAAAGGGGAATTAATGTTAATTTTGTGCCTACTTTATAGTAGGTCTATGGTAGTCTTACAGATCTGTTAAATGTAATCCTTCCTCATAAAGACACTGTGAGTTTGGCTTTGCTATACTCCCTTTTTATAGGTGACAGAACCTAGAGACCGGGAGGTAAAGTACTTTCATCAATGGTGCATAGCACCACTGTCAGAATTTGAACCCAGACCTTTGGGCTTGAAAATCAGTGTTATTTTTATTACACCTTTACTCTTTTTATGTGAGAAAAAAGTGGTAAAATACTTAAAAAACTGGGCAGCTGTGTGGCTCAGTCAGTTAAGTGTCTGACTCTTGATTTGAGCTCAGGTCATTATCTCAGGGTTGTGAGATTAAATAAATGACATAAATTAAAATTCTCTCTCTCCTTCTCCCTATATTGTGTATATTTGAAAATTTTAAAAAATTAAAAAAATTAGTGCTCTCCCCAGAGAAGAGAGAGAAGGAAATTAGTTTGGAAAGAGAATGATATTTAGATGTATCAAGGAGGTTGGGGAAATCACAACAGCCAGGACTTTATAGGAAAATATGCATGTAGCACGTATGGTTTTTTAGCAATTATACTACGTATGTTACATTAATACAATAACACTGCTACGTGGCCCAGATGATATTGGGAAAAGAAATTGAGAGTGACATACGTGAATTAGAAATGCACGACTGTGTAATGTGCTTATTTAAGATTAATGGGTTCATGTGCATTGAATTCTGAGATTTGGATCCACATCTTATATCATGTTTCTATCCCAGTTCTAGCATATTGGTTGGGACATGGTAAGCACCTAGTAAATATGTGTTGAATGGTTACCCCTTATTATCTACAAATACATATAGGGAGATACGCAAAGATGCTGAGGGATAGAACTAAGTTTTTTGTATTTTATGAAGCCATATTTCAATCATTAAAAAGGTCTGTGAAAGTGATTTTTTTCTTTCAAACGTTCAAATGATTTTTAACAGATTTTCACCAGACTTGCATTAAAAAATATCTTGTAACACTGTGAAAGAAGACTAAATGAAACTTCAGAGGAAATTTAAGAATTTTGCATAGACCTGGCTTTTGCTTTAAAGATGAAGTGCCAGAGGATTGAGGAAGGGATTCTAGCCTATTGTGTTCTGGAGAACATAGCCAATGTCAGAATCTTGAAATCCAGGTGGAATGGTGTAATTATTTTTATGCCCACAAGATGTCAGCTGCGTTACGGTTTGCCTTCAGAAGCTCAATTGCAGCGCTCAGAAAGAGACTTGCATGGCTAAAAGTGAGTGCAAAGATTGAGACAATCTCCAGGCAGTTTGGTTCTGCTTCAAAGAAAACTAAGGACCCAATTGTACAGGCAGCCCGCTCTCGCCCCATCCCAGGTCTTAAACCTAGAGGGCATATCAGTACTCAGAATTGAGGAAATAGTCTGTTAGTAGCAAGGAGCTGAAGTTCAAAAGTAGAGGGCATACTAAAAAATGCAAGCTATTCAGTAATCAGAGTTGATTGCAGGGAGAGCTGAATTTGGAGAGAGTGGGGACAACTTAGAGTCCTAACTCCAGTTGAAACTAAGTTAATGAATCATTGGTTCAGTGGGTAGGGGTGATTTTTCCATGATTTACAGATATTTTATGTCTTAACCTTTCAGTGACATAAAACATATATCCCATTTTCAAGGTTTAAACTGAAGCATCAAAGCCATGTTTCATGTTTGTAGCACATATTTTGTTAGTTTCCTCATCTGTAAAATGGGGCTACCACTTTTTTTTTTAAATTAAAAAAATATTTTATTTATTTGAGAGAGAGCACAAGCAGGGGGAGCTGCAGAGGGAGAAGCAGACTCCTCACTGAGCAGAGAGCCTGACGCAGGGCTTGATCCCAGGACCCTGGGATCATGACCTGAACCCAAAGCAGATGCTTAACCAACTGAGCCACTCAGGCACTCCTGTGGCTACTACTTTAAAGGTCTTATCTGTAAAATAAATGTGCCACCACTTTTAAGCTACCTTATAAGATTGTTGTGAGAGGATCACTTCAGAGAATGTTAGTAAAAGCTATAAGCACAGGACTTGGCATACAGTGCTTAATACATTTTAGCTGTTTTGTTTTTTATTTACAATCTATTAATTTTTTTTGGCCTTAAAAACATTGAGATATAGTTAACACGCAATGTTACATTAGTTTCAGGTGCACAACTTAGTGATTTGACAACTCTATATATTATGCTATGCTCACAAGTGTAGCTACCATCTTGTCACCATACAACGCTATTACAGTACCACTGACCATGTTCCCTATGCTGTACCTTCATCCCCGTGACTTATTCATTCCATAACTAGAAGCCTGTACCTTCCACTCCCCTTCACCCATTTTGCCCATCCCCCCACACCTTGTCCTCTGGCAACCACCAGTTTTTTCTCTGTGTTTATGGGTCTGTTTCTGCTGTTTGTTTTTTAGATTCCACTTATAAGTGAAATCATATAGTATTTGTCTTTTTTTTAATAATAATATTTTTTATTATATTATGTTAGTCACCATACAGTACATCCCTAGTTTTTGAGGTAAAGTTTCATGATTCATCACTTGCGTATAACAGCCAGTACACCATGCAATACATGCCCTCCTTAATACCCATCACCAGCCTATCCCATTCCCCCACCCCCCTCCCCTCTGAAGCCTTCAGTTTGTTTCCCAGAGTCCATGGTCTCTCATGGTTCATTCCCCCTTCTGTTTAATGTCCCCCACTTTCTTCTTCCCTTTCTTCTCCCACTGATCTTCCTACTTCTTATGTTCCATAAATGAGTGAAACCATATGATAATTGTCTTTCTCTACTTGACTTTCTTTGACTAATTTTACTTAGTGTAATGCCCTCTAGATGGATCTATGTTGTTGCAAATGGCGAGATCTCATTCTTTTTTATGGCTGAATACACACACACACACACACACACACACACACACACACACACCATTTATTTATCTATTGATGGATATTTGTGTTGCTTCCATATCTTGACTATTGTAAATAATGCTGTGATAAACATAAGAGCGCATATATTTTTTTTGAATTAGTGTTTTTGTTTTCTTTGGTGGGATTACTGGGTCATATGGTATTTCTATTTTTAATTTTTTGAGGAACTTCCATAAAGTTTTCCACAGTGGCTATACCAGTTTACATTCCCAGCAACAGTGCATGAGGGTTCACTGTACTCCACATCTTTGTCAACACTGTTATTTCTTGTCTTCTTGATACTAGCCATTCTGTCAGGCATGAGGTAATATTTCATTGTGTGTGTGTGTTTTTAAAGATCTTATTTTTGAGTAATTTCTACACCCAACATGGGGCTTGAACCTAAAACCCCAAGATCAAGAGTCCCATGGTGTCCCTCATTGTGATTTTAATTTGCATTTCCCTGATGGTCAGTGATGTTGAGAATCTTTTCAAGTATTTGTTGACCATCTATATGTCTTCTTTGGAAGAATGTCTATTAAGGTCCTCTGCCCATTTTAATTTTAATTTAAAAATTTTTAATTTTTGGTCTTGAGTTGTATTATAAGTTGTTTATATATTTTGGACATTAGCCCCTCATTAGATCTATCATTTGCAAGTATCTTCTCCCATTCAGTATGTTGCTTTTTTGGTGTGTTGATGCTTTCCATTGCTGTGCAAAAGCTTTTTATTTAATAGGTGAGGTCCCAGTAGTTTATTTTTATGTTTGTTTCCTTTGACTGGGGAGACATATCTAGAAAAATGTTGCTAACAGCAATGTCAAAGAGATGACTCCCTTTTTCTTTTCTTGTTTTTTTTAAAGGAATTTTATGGGTTTCAGGTCTCACATTTAGGTCTTTAGTCTGTTTTTTAGTTTATTGTTGTGTGGTGTAAGAAAGTGGTCAGGTTTCATTCTTTTGCATGTAGCTCTCCAGTTTTCTAACATTACTTATTGAAAATACTGTCTTTTCCCTATGGCATATTGTTGCCTCCTTTCTTGTGGATTAATCAGTCTAATTGGTGTGGGCTTATTTCTGGGCTCTCTCTTCTGTTCCATTGATTTATGTGTCTATTTTTGGGTCAGTACCATACTGTTTTGATTACTTTAGATTCATAGTATATCTTGAAATCTGGACTTGAGATACTGCCAAATTTGTTCTTTCTCAAGATTGCTTTGGCTATTTGAGATCTTTTGTGGTTCCATACAAATTTTAGTATTATTTCTTCCAGTTCTGTGAAAAATGTTGTTGGTATTTTGATAGGGATTGCATTGAATCCATAGATTGCTTTTAGTAGCATGGACATTTTAATGATATTAATTCTTCCAATCCATGAGCATGAGGTATCTTTCCATTTGTGTTTTCTTTCATTTCTTTGATCTGTGTTTTATGATTTTCAGAGAATAGGTCTTTCAGCTTCTAGGTATTTTTTTCTTTTTGGTGCAATTGTAAATGGGGTTGTTTTCTTAATTTCTCTTTCTGCTACTTTGTTACTAGCGTATAGCAACTGATTTTTGCATATTATCTTGTATCTTGCAACTTTATGAATTCATTCATCAGTTCTAATAGTTTTTTGTTGGAAACTAGGGTTTTCTAAATATAGTATCATGTATCTGCAAATAGTGACAGTCTTACTTCTTATTTACCAATTTGGATACCTTTTATTTATTTTTTCTTGTCTGATTGCTGCAGCTAGGACTTTCAGCACTATGTTGAATAGAAGTGGTGAGAATGTTTCCCAGAGTCCATAGTCTCTCATGGTTCATTCCCCCTTCTGTTTACCCCCCCCTTTCTTCTTTCCCTTCTTCTCCTACCAATCTTCCAACAAACTGAGGGCTTCAGAGGGGAGGGGGGTGGGGGAATGGGACAGGCTGGTGATGGGTATTAAGGAGGGCACGTATTGCATGGTGCACTGGGTGTTATATGCAAGTAATGAATCATGGAACTTTACATTGAAAACTAGGGATGTACTGTATGGTGAGTAACATAATGTAATAAAAAAAATTCTCATTAAAAAAAAAAAGAAAAAGTGGTGAGAATGGGGGTCCTTGTCTTATTCTTGTTCTTAGAGGAAAAGCTTTCATTTTTCACCATTGATTTTGATGTTAGCTGTATGTTTGTCATTTATGGTCTTTGTCATGTTGAGGTATATTCCCTCTAAACCCACTTTGTTGAGAGTTTTCTTTTTCCTGGATTATGAATGGGTATTGTATTTTGTCAAATGCTTTTTCTGCATCTGTTGAGATGATCATGTGGTTTTTATCCTTCTTGTTAATTTGATGTATCATATTGATTTGTGAATATAGAACCACCCTTTTATCCCTGGAATAAATCCCACTTGATTGTGGCAAATAATTTTTTTCAAATGTATTGTTGAATTTGGTTTGCTAATATTTTGTTGAGGATTTTTGCATCTATGTTTATCAGTGATAGTAGCCTGTAATTTTGTTTTTGTTTTTGTATTTGTTCTTTGTAGTGCTTTTGTCTGGTTTTGGTATCAGGGTAATGGTCGCCTTATAGGACAAATTTGGAAGTTTTCCTTCTATCTTTTGGAATAGTTAGAGAAGAATAGATATTAAGTCTCCTTTATTTATTTATTTTTTAAAAAGATTTTATTTATTTATTTGACAGAGATAGAGACAGCCAGCGAGAGAGGGAACACAAGCAGGGGGAGTGGGAGAGGAAGAAGCAGGCTCATAGTGGAGGAGCCCAATGTGGGGCTCGATCCCATAACGCTGGGATCACGCCCTGAGCCAAAGGCAGATGCTTAACTGCTGTGCCACCCAGGCGCCCCTAACTCTCCTTTAAATGTTTGGTGGAATTTGCCTGTGAAACCATCTGGTCTTGGACTTTTGTTTATAGGGAGATTTTTGAATACTGATTCAATGCCATTACTAATAATTGGTCTCTTCAAATTTTCAATTTCTCCCTGATTTGGTTTTAGGAGATTATATACTTCTAGGAATTTATCCTTTTCTTCTACATTGCCCAATTTGTTGGCATATAAGTTTTCATAATATTCTCTTATAATCCTTTGTATTTCTGTGGTGTTGTTATTTCTCCATTTTTTATTTATTGAGTCCCCACTCTCTTTCTCTGTTTTTGTGATGAATCTGGCTAAAGATTTATCAATTTTCCTTATCTTTTTAAAGAACTAGCTTTTGGTTTCACTGATTTTTTCTATTATTAGTTTCTATTTCATTTATTTCTGCTTTAATCTTTATTATTTCCTTCCTTCTACTAGATTTGGCTTTGTTTATTCTTCTTTTCCTAGTTCCTTGAGGTGTAAGATTAGTTAGTTTATTTGAGATTTTTCTTGTTTCTTGAGGTAAGCTTGTACCCATATAAACTTTTCTTTCAGAACTGCTTTTCTTCATCCAAAAGATTTTGGACCATTATGTTTTCTTTTTCATTTGTCTCCATGTATTTTTTTGTTTCCACTTTGATTTTGTGGTTGGCCCATTCATCATTTAGTTGCATGTTGTTTAGCCTCCATGTGTTGTGTTTTTTCCAGATTTTTTCTTGTAATTGATTTCCAGTTTCATACTGTTGTGGTCAGAATAGATGCTTGATATGATTTCAGTCTTCTTAAATTTATTGAGACTTGTTTTGTAGACTAACATGTTATCTGTCTTGGAGAATGGTCTGTGTACACTTGAAAAGAATGTGTATTCTGTTGTTTTTGGATGGAATGTTCTATATATATTTGTTAGGTCCATCTGGTTTAGTGTGTCATTCAAAGCCACTGTTTGTTGAATTTCTGTGTGGATGATCTATTCATTGATGTAAATGGGGTATTAAAGTTCCCCACTATGATTGTATTACTGTCAATTTCTCTTTTGATATCTGTTAATATTTGCTTTATGTATTTAGGTATTCCTGTGTTGGGTGTCACAATTGTGATATCCTCTTATTTGATTGATTTCTGTATTGTCATGTAGTGCCCTCTTTGTCTCTTGCTACAGCCTTTGTTTTAAGGTTTATTTTGTCTAATAAGCATTGCTCCCCCAGCTTTTTTTTTTTTGCTTCCATTTGTATGACATATGTATGTGTCTTTAGGTCTGAAGTGAGTCCTTGTAGGCAGCATATTAAATGAGTCTTGGTTTTTTATCCATTTAGTCATACTGTGTCTTTTGATTGGAGCATTTAGTCCATTTATATTTAAAATAATTATTGATGGGTATGTACTTACTGCCATTTTGTTAATTGTTTTCTGGTTGTTTTCATATTTCTTGTCTGTTCCTTTGTTGTTTTCTTGCTGTCTTCCCTGTGGCTTGATGGCTTTTTTTAAGTGTTGTGCTTGGCTTTCTATTTTTTGTGTATCTATTATTATAGGTTTTGATTTGTGGCTACCATTGTGTTCATATATAACATTTTATGCATATAGCAGTCTGTACAAAGTTGATGTCATATTTTAGTTCTTTTTATTTTATGTATCCCTTACCTGATTTTTATAGATATAACTAATTATACTACATTTGTATTCTAACCTTCATTCTGGTTTTATAAGTGATTAATTTACTACCTTTTCTATATGTTTGCTTTTAGTCGTAAAATTTTTTCCTTTCATAAGTTTCTTACTTCTAGTTATGGCCTTTTCTCTCCACTGAAAGAATTCTCTTGAACATTTCTTGTAAGGCTTGTTTAATGGTGAGGACTCTTTTAACTTCTGTTTGTCTAGGATCTCACCTCTGATTCTGAATGGCAGCCTTCCTGGGTAGAGTATTTTTGTATAGGTTTTTTCCTTTTAGCACTTTAAATATATCATACCACTGTCTTACGGCCTATAAAGTTTCTTCTGAAAAATCAGCTCATAGCCTTATGGGGTTTCCCTTGTACGTAAAGGTTTTCTTTTTTCATGCTGCTTTAAAAATTCTCTATCATACTTTTTGGCATTTTAATTATTATGTATCTTGATGTGGCTTTCCTTGGGTTCACCTTCTCTAGGGCTTTCTGTACTTCCTGGACCTGGATGACTGTTTCCTTCTCTAGATTAGGGAAGTTTTAAGCTATTATTCTTCAAATCAATTTTCTGTCCCTTTCTTTCTTCTCCTTTTGGAATTCTTATAATGTGAATGTTACTATGCTTGATGATGTCACTGACCTCCCTTAACCCATTCTAATTTTTTATTACTCTTTTTTTTCTGTTCAGCTTGGTTGCTTTCTATCAACCTGTCTTCCAGATTGCTAATTTCTTTTTTTTTTTTTTAAGATTTTATTTATTTATTTGACAGAGACAGAGACAGCCAGCGAGAGAGGGAACACAAGCAGGGGGAGTGGGAGAGGAAGAAGCAGGCCCCTAGGGGAGGAGCCTGATGTGGGGCCTCGATCCCATAACGCCGGAATCACGCCCTGAGCCGAAGGCAGACGCTTAACCGCTGTGCCACCCAGGCGCCCCCAGATTGCTAATTTCTGCATCTATTAATCTGCTGTTGGTTCCCTGTAGTATATTTTTAATTTTTAGTTATTGAACTCTTCAGGTCTGACTGGTTCTTTTAAATGTTTCCTATCTCATTGTTGAAGTCCTCACTGAGATCATCCACTGTTTTCTCAAGTCTGGTGAGTATTTTTATGACCATTACTTTGAATTTTTTGTTGACCATATTGCTTATCTTTGTTCCATTAGCTCTTTTGCTGTGATTTTGTTTTGTTCTTTCATTTGTGATATATTTCTCTGTCTCGTTATTTTGTCTAACTCTGTGTTTCTGTGTATTAAGTAGAATCTCCTGGTGTTGAGAATATGGCCTTGTGTAGAAGAGGTCCTGAGATTCTCTGTAGCACAACCCCTTCTGGTCTCTACAATCAGACACTCCAGGTGTCCTGTGTGGGCTGCATGTGTGCTATTATGGTGGCTGAGCCACTGTTGTCTTCAGCCTAGTCAGTTGCATTGACCCACTTTGCTCACTGTAGGTGTGCTTGGTAGGGTTTGTTCCCTGTGTTATTGAGAGGCCTGTCTGAGGTCACTGTGAGCTTGTTGGTAGATGGGGCCAGCAGTCAGACTAGCTATCTGCAATCTGCCTTTCCACCTCAGCTATAGGTACACCAACGGACAGAGCTTGCTCCCTTGGCAGCCAGTTAGGAGGCTGGGCTATGAGAACTGCAGGCTCACTCGTATCTGGGGTTATCTATCCCCTCCCCATAGCAGGAGTCATTTTGCCTGTTCTGCTAGGGATTCTCGCACAATGTGACTGGGTAGGAGCTGCTTTGAACAGATACCTGCTCAGGCAGGTAGGTTGGGTGGAGCATGTCCACAGGGGAACACTGGGGTAGGGCATGCAGTGCTAACAAAGTAGATGGTGAGTGTTAGCACTGGCTCCTACAAACATCTGGCTATCTAGACTTGGGGAAGGAAGGAGAAATGTCATCTGGTAGTACTTTTGTTCCTGGAGAAGTCTCCTGAAGATCCCTATCCCTCCAGCATACATTCTAAGATTAGTCAATAAATCTTCATATATACCCTAGGTGATTTTCAAACTGCTGCTTCTTTACTGTGTCTTAAGCTGAGTTATTTATTATGCTGGCTTTTTAAGAGTGAGGACTCAGTTTCCTATTGCCCTCCAGCTCTTCTGGCATTAAGCTTACTAATTTTTAGTGTTATCAGAGTTAAGCGCTGCTGATTTTTAAAGTTCCTGAAGTTAAGCCCCATTAGTTTTCATAGCCAGATGTTATGGGGACTCATCTTCCCAGTGTAGGTCCCTAGTGTGTTGGATGCCTAGTAGGGGGTCTGATCCTTTTGCTTCTCTGTGCTTGGGGTGCCCCTCCTGTTTGTGGATAGTCCTGCCAGGGGTTTAGTTCCCAACTGTGTCTTTGCCCCTCCTACATTTTTTGATATGGCCTTCTCTCCACAATTAACTGTAGAAGGCCTGTTCTGCCAGACTTCAGGTCATTTTGAGAGTTAGTTGTTTAGATATAGCTGTTATCTCAGTTTGTCCATGCAACAAAGTGAGCTCATGATCCTCGTATTTTTTCATTTCCCCCAACTGTCTAATTTTAGCTATTTTTTAAAAAGCCATTAGTATTGGGGCACCTGGGTGGCTCAGTCGGTTGGGTGTCTTCCTTCAGCTCAGGTCATGATCCCAGGGTCCTGGGATCAAGCCCTGTTATCAGGCTCTCAGCAGGTAGCCTGCTTCTCCCTTTCCCTCTGCCTGCTGCTCCCCCTGCTTGTGCTCTCTCTCTTTGTCAAATTTTAAAAAGCCATTAGTTTTAATGACTTTTGAAAATATTTTTTAAAAAATTTGATGTTTTTATCAAGCAGCTGAGTGGACCCTGGCTGTTGGCATGCACTACTGTGGCTGCTGGGTCTCACTATAGATGTACAGCAGTGGAGGCCAGGCCCATGTAAGGAGTCAGGCTGAGAGCATGCAGATACACAGCTGGAGTGGCTTGCTGTAAGTGAGCCCAGTGGTGCAGGCCAGTGACAGGAAATTGGATTGGATTCAGGCCCACAGTCATCAGTGGGGTCTGTCTGTCAGTGTGCACCCTTGGGGCTATAGGATCTCCCCATAGGCACGCACGTGGCATGGAGGCCAGTGATGAGCATCAGCATTCAGGGGCACAGCTGGCTGGGCTAGCCAGAGGTGAGCGCAATGGTGCAGGCCAATGACTAGAAAAAGGGCTGAGTCTGGGCCTAAAGGTAGCTGTGGAGGCCTTGGCAGTCAGTGTGTACTGCTATGGCCCCAAGATCTTGCTGGGCATACACATGGCAGTAGAGGCTGGTGATGAGAGTTGGGCTATTGGAGTACAAGCACACAGCTAGAGGTGCCGGCCCTGAGCATGCACAGTGATGGAGGTCATCTGCAGATGTGTAGGCTAGCATCTTGTATTTGCAGAGCTTAAGAAGCCTGTGCATTAGCTGCTGGTGTAGATCCCAGTCTTCAGAAGGGGGGGTGGGTGGGAGGGGGAAGGGAATCAGGTGGCTGATGTCTTTAAACACAAATACCTGTGGGGCAAAACTGGTGAAATCTGTAGGGGCCTGTGATGGCTGTGCTGGCCATTGATCTCGTCAGTGGTGAAAGCTGCTAAGGTCCTCTGCAGAGCAGGTCAGTTGGAACCATGGTCACTCCTGCTGTGAGACTAACACTAGGAATCCTTTCTCTTATTCCTTGTTCCTTGCCATCTCTATACATCTCAGCCTTGCCAGTCTCTAGGCGGGGTGAATCTGAAGTGGGTCTTTCATGCGGTGCCCCAAAAGGCTGGGTAAGTTGTTTGTCCTGCTCTCCCTTTCTTAGTGAGGGAAATTCTTGGTAGCTGTAGTGTTTCCTTTTGGTGCTGAGCTGTGCAGTGCTGGGTGGTGAGATGGTATAGGCCAAAGGAACCTGTATTTTCCTTTTTGTGTGGTTATTCTCAGGTGTGTGTGGGTTTTTTTTTTCTCACTCTGTTGTGAAAGTTTCTTAAGTGGATTCCTGAGCTCTCCCAGAGCTGTTTTTGATCTTGGATAGCTGTCTAATTGTTGATCTTCCTGAGGAGATGGAGATTGAGTTTCTCCTACTCCACCATCTTGGTGTTGTCTGTCCTGTAAGAGTAATATTGATTAATAGCTGGAATCTGTCCTGTGTTTCATAGAACTTATGCTCCCTGTCTTACCCTTTCAGAAGGTATGTTATAGTATAGCACTATATGGATTCAAGCTGGTACTCTGTTTCTTCAAAAGGTTATTGTAGGAGTCAACCTAATGCACCCTGTTTGGCAGTCATCAGGTGTAATTACAATATAGACCTTGGCCTGGGCTAAATTAACATAAAGTGCCTAATTGATATGAAGTATGTGGAGTGATATGGAACATCTTCATAGGGCTGACTTAACCCTAGAGGGTCTTGAATGAGATAGGAATGGGATCCTTGGTGACTGCCTAATTGGCAGATACCTACAGGCAGTTTGTCCACTAGTTTCTGTAGGGCATTAAGAGCTAAAACCAGACATCGGGCTTGCTCTGGCAGGTTATCCAGTTCAGAAGTTCTACTTTTAGATGATGAATCCTTCCCCTTGTATTTTGATTTTTTATTAAAGTTATACATGTGTAACTAGTTTTGAAAAATTATGTAGAAATACAAGGTTCAAAATAAAAAATAGTAGATCAGTTTCTGACCCTTTACATAACTCATTCCCACTCCACAGAGGCATCCACCTTTAAAACTTTTAGCTCTTCCTTCTATTTATTTCTTTATTTCTAAAAATATATTTTTAAAAGATTTTATTTATTTATTTGACAGAGAGAGAGAGAGAAAAAGAGCATATAAGCAGGGATAGCAGCAGAGGGAGAGGGAGAAGCAAGCTCTCCACTGAGCAGGGAGCCCGATGTGGGGCTCAATCCCAGGACCCTGGGATCATGACCTGAGCCGAAGGCAGACCCTTAACCAACTGAGTCACCCAGGCGTCCCTCTAAAAGTATTGATTTTTTTTCAATTTCAGATTTTGTTGATTGCCTTCTCCACCTCCTACCTTCTACTTCCTGTCCCCATCCCTCCCAATAATATTATAATTTTTAAAAATCACTATTGAGAGGTTTTAATTACCATGTAAATATTGTTCCTAAATTGAGCTGCTTTGTGTGTTTTGACTACATTTCCTTTCTTGACTACTTTTTGTGTTCCCTGAAGTTGAGAATTGATTATCACTCATACATTACCAAACCAATCCCCATGGCTGTAAATCTCTATTAGCATAGATGTGTGTATCAGTTCTTCTATTGGGCCAATTTTTTCCCCTTGGGGATATTAATTGTCTTGGAGGCATTCTTCATAAAGTTCCTTGCTACCCTACCCTACTCCTTTTCATTCAAAATGGAATGTTTGCTCTCCAGGCTTTGCTGCACTTCTGTCATCCTGGAGCTTTACTTCAGCAACATCCTGGGAATCTTCTTTCTCTCTCTATATTGAATGTCCTATTTCTTGAAACCCACATCTTACCATTTAGGTCTTAGTTTGATAGAACAAATTCTCTGGTAGTTTATAAGGAAGAATGCATGGAAGGTAAAATGTTGGGGATCTTAAATATATGAAGCTACCTTTTTTCTATTCTCATACTTAACTGACAAAAGTGTTACATCATTGTAGATTGGAAATAAGATTTTGAAAGCTTTCAAATGAATTTGTCTTTATCTTCCAACCTGAAGTGAAACGTGCTAAGCCATTCTCATTTCTGCTTCTATATATGATTCCCTTTCCCAAAAGCTTTTAGGACCTTCTGTTTATTCTGGTATTCTGAAATTTCACAAAGATGCACATTGGTGTAGGTATATTTTTCATTTGTTATATTAAGTATTCAGTACTCCATATTCTTCAGTTATGGAAATTTGTTTTATAAATGTGTATTTTTTTCTTTCATTTTAGAATTCCCACTATGAATATCATCTGAAGATGATGAATCTCTGAATTAATCCCTTAATTTTCTTTTCTGTTTTCCTTGTTTCTCTCTTTTCTAAGAAAAACCTTATTCAGATTTAATTTACTTAATAACTCCCCCAATTTCAAGTCTGTATTTTAATGGTTTTGACAAATATATAGTCCTATAACTGTCATTGCAATCTAGATATAGAACATGTCCATCACTCCAAAAAGTTTTCTCATGCCCCTTTGCAGTCAGTCTCCTCCCCTCTTTGCCAGTCCCTTGGAAACCACTAATATATTTTCTGTAGCTACAGTATTTTTTTTCTCTAGACTTTCATGTTAATAGTATATAGAATGTAATCTTTGATGTCTGCTTCTATCACCTAGCAAAATGCTTTTGAGATTCACTAATGTTACCTGAACCAACAGTTTATTTTTCTTTATTGCTGAGTGGCATGCCATTATATAGATAAAACATAGTTTGTTTACTCGTTCACCAGTTAAAGGACATTTGTATTATTTCAAGTTTTTAGCTATTATGAATGTAAGTTATATAAGCATTCATATACAAGTCCTTTAATAAGACATTATAAAAATTTCTCCTAGCTAAATACCCAGAATTAAAATTGCTAGGTTGTATGTTTAACTTTATCAGAAATTGCTAACTCTTTTCAGAAGTGGCTGTACTTTTTCACATTTTCATCAGGAATGTATGAGAATTCCAGTTGCTCTGGATTCTTGTTTGTTTTGGTGGTATCAGTTCTTTAAATTTTAGTCATTTTAGTGTGTGTTTAGTGATGTCTCTTTGTGGTTTTAGTTTTTCTTCTGTTTCTTTTTCTTTCTTTCTTTCTTTCTTTCTTTCTTTCTTTCTTTCTTTCTTTCTTTCTTTCTCTCTCTCTCNCTGTTTCTTTTTCTTTCTTTCTTTCTTTCTTTCTTTCTTTCTTTCTTTCTTTCTCTCTCTCTTTCTTTCTTTCTTTTCTTTTTCTTTCCTTTCTTTCTTTTTATATAGTGTTCCATGATTCATTGTTTGTGTAAAACATCCAGTGCCCCATGCAATATGTGCCCTCCTTAATACCCATCACAGGCTAGCCTTTCCCCCCACCCCCTCCCCTCTAAAACCTTCAGTTTGTTTCCCAGAGTCCATAGTCTCTCATGGTTCATTTCCCCCTCTGTTTCCCCCCCCCTTCATTTTCCCCTTCCTTCTCCTACCGATCTCCCTGTTATTTCTTATGTTCCACAAATGAGTGAAACCACATGATAATTATCTTTCTCTGCTTGACTTATTTCACTTAGCATAATCTCCTTCAGTCCCATTCATGTTGATGCAAATGTTGGGTAGTCATTCTTTCTGATCGCTGAGTAATATTCCATTGTATATATGGACCACATCTTCCTTATCCATTCATCTGTTGAAGGGCATCTCGGCTCCTTCCACAGTTTGGCTATTGTGGACAATGATGCTATGAATACTGAGGTGCATATGGCCCTTCTCTTCACTACATCTGTATCTTTGGGGTAAATACCCAGTAGTGCAATTGCTGGGTCATACAGTAGCTCTATTTTTAACTTTTTGAGGGACCTCCACACTGTTTTCCAAAGTGGCTGTACCAACTTGCATTTCCACCAACAGCGTAAGAGGCTTCCCCTTTCTCCACAACCTCTCCAACATTTGTTGTTTCTTGCCTTGTCAATTTTTGCCATTCTAACTGGCATAAGGTGGTATCTTAGTGTGGTTTTGATTTGAATTTCCCTGATGGCCAGTGATGTTGAACATTTTTTCATGTGTCTGTTAGCCATTTGTATGTCTTCATTGGAAAATGAAGACATTTTTGATTTGATTATTTGTTTTGATTTGATTATTTGTTTTTTGGGTGTTGAGTTTGAGAAATTCTTTATAGATCTTGAATACCAGCCTTTTATCTGTAGTGTCATTGGCAAATATCTTCTCCCATTCTGTGGATTGCCTGTTTGTTTTGATGACTGTTTCCTTTGCTCTGCAGAAGCTTTTTATCTTGATGAAATCCCAAAAGTTCATTTTTCCTTTTGTTTCCCTTGCCTTTGGACACGTATCATGAAAGAAATTGCTGTGGCTGATGTCAAAGAGGTTACAGCCTATGTTCTCCTCTATGATTTTGATGGATTCCTGTCTTACAATGGGGTCTTTTCATCCATTTGGAGTTTATCTTTGTGTATGGTGTGAGAGAGTGGTCAGGTTTCATTCTTCTGTATATAGCTGTCCAATTTTCCCAGCACCATTCATTGAAGAGACTGTCTTTTTTCCACTGGATGTTTTTTCCTGCTTTGTCAAAGATTAGTTGACCATAGAACCAAGGGTCCATTTCTGGGTTCTCTATTCTCATCCATTGGTCTATGTGTCTGTTTTTGTGGCAGTACCATGCTGTCTTGGTGATCACAGCTTTGTAGTATAGCTTGAAATCAGGCAACATGATGCCTCCAGCTTTGTTTTTCTTTTTCAAGATTTCCTTGGCGATTTGGGGTCTTTTCTGATTCCACACAAATTTTAGGATTGTTTGTTGCAGCACTTTGAAAAATGTCATTGGGACATATTTTGATTGGGATGGTATTGAAAGTGTAGATTGCTCGGGGTAGCATAGACATTTTAACTATATTTATTCTTCCGTTCCATGAGCATGGAATGTTTTTCCATCTCTTTGTGTCTTCTTCAGTGTCTTTCATCAGTGTTCTGTAGTTTCTAGACTATAGATCCTTTACCTCTCTGGTTAAGTTTATTCCAAATTATCTTATGGTTTTTGGTGCTATTGTAAATGGAATCAATTCCCTAATATCTCCTTCATCAGTCTCATTGTTTGTGTGTAGAAATGCAACTGATTTCTGAGCATTGATTTTGTATCCTGCCACATTACTGAATTGTTGTATGAGTTCTAGTAATTTGGGGGTGGAGTCTTTTGGGTTTTCCATATAAAGTATCATGTCATCTGCAAGGAGAGTTTGACTTCTTCTTTGCCTATTTGGATACCCTTTATCCCTTTTTGTTGTATGATTGCTATTGCCAGGACTTCTAGTTCTATGTTGGACAATAATGGTGAGAGTGGGCATCCTTGTCGTGTTCCTGATCTTAAGGGAAAGGCTCTCAGCTTTTCCCCATTGAGAATGATATTCACTGTAGGCTTTTCATAGATGGTTTTTATGAAATTGAGGAATGTACCCTCTATCCCTACACTGTGAAGGTTTTTAATCAGGAAACAATGCTGTATTTTGTCAAATGCTTTTTCTGCATCAATTGAGAGGATCATATGGTTCTGGTCTCTTCTCTTATTTATGTATTCTATCACACCGATTGATTTGGGAATGTTGAACCACACTTGCTTCCCAGGGATGAATCCCACTTGGTCATGATGGGTAATCCTTTTAATGTACTGTTGGATCCTATTAGCTAGGATCTTGTTGAGAATGTTGGCATCCATATTCATTGGTGATATTGGTCTGTACTTCTCCTTTTTGATGGGGTCTTTGCCTGGTTTGGGGATCAAGGTAATATTGGCCTCATAGAATGAGTTTGGTAGTTTTCCTTCTGTTTCTATTTTTTGAAACAGCTTCAGGAGAATAGGTATTATTTCTTCTTTGAATGTTTGGTAGAATTCCCCAGGGACTCCATCAGGCCCCAGACTCTTGTTTTTTGGAAGGTGTTAATCACTGCTTCAGTCTCTTCACTGGTTATTGGTCTATTTAGATTGTCAATTTCTTCCTGTTTCAGTCTTGGTTATTTATAGGTTTCCACGAAGGCAGCCTTTTCTTCCAGGTTGCTTAGTTTTTTGGCATATAGTTGTTGATAATAGTTTCTAATGATCATTTCTATTTCCTTGATGTTAGTCATGATCTCTCCCCTTTCATTCATAATTTTATTAATTTGGGTCCTTTCTCTATTCTTTTGAATAAGTCTGGCCAGTGGTTTATCGATCTTATTAATTCTTTCAAAGAACCAGCTTCTAGTTTTTTTGATCTGCTCTACTGTATTTCTCATTTCTAATTCATTGATCTCTGTTCTAATCTTTTTTTAAAAAGATTTTATTTATTTATTTGTCAGAGAGAGAGAGCGAGAGAGTGAGCACAAGTGGGGGAGAAGCCTGCAGAGGGAGAAGTAGGCTCACCACTGAGCAGGGAGCCCCATGCGGGGCTCAATCCCAGAACCTGAGATCATGTCCTGAGCCGAAGACAGACACTTCACCAACTGAGCCATCCTGGTGCCCCTCTGCTTTAATCTTAATCAGTTGTCTTTTCGTGAGTGGCTGAGGCCTGTTCTTTCATTCCATCTCCAGCTGTTAAAGTGTGAATATAAGGACTGCATTTTAGATTTTTCTGTTCTTTTGAGTGAGGCTTGGATGGCTATGTATTTCCCCCTTAGGACCACCTTTGCTGTGTCCCATATGTTTTGGACTGATGTGTTTTCATTCTCATTGGTTTCCATAAATTGCTTAAGCTCTTCTTTAATTTCCTGGTTTACTCTACTATTCTTAAGCAGGATGGTCCTTAGTTTCCAAGTGTTTCAGTTTCTTCCAATTTTTTTCTTGTGATTGAGTTCCAGTTTCAAAGCATTGTGGTCTGAGAATATGCAGGGAATAATCTCAGTCTTTTGGTATCAGTTGAGACCTGTTTTGTGACCCAGTATATAGTCTCTTCTGGAGAAAATTCCATGTGCATTCGAAAAGAATGAGTATTCTATTGTTCTAGGGTGGAGTGTTCTGTATATATCTATGAGGTCCATCTGGTCCAGTATGTCATTCAAAGCTGTTGTTTCTTTGTTGATTTTCTGCTTAGGTGATCTGCTTAGGTGATTAACAGTTGGCTTATGTATTTGGCTGCTTCCCTGTTGGGGGCATAGATATTTATAATTGTTAGGTCCTCTTGTTGGATATGCCCTTTAAGAATAATATAGTGTCCTTCTGTATCCCTAATTACAGTCTTTAACTTAAAATATAATTTGTCTGATATGAGAATTGCTAACCAGCTTTTCTTTTGAGGTCCATTGGCATGAAAAATGGTTCTCCATCCCTTCACTTTCAGTCTGGATGTATCTTTAGGTTCAAAGTGAGTCTCTTGTAGTCAGTATATGGATGGGTCATGTCTTTTTATCCAATCTGCAGCCCTGTGGTGTTTTATAGGAGCATTTAGGCCATTCACATTGAGAGTGATTATTGAGAGATATGATTTTAATGTTGTCATGTTGCCTGTATATCCTTGTTTCTATAGATTGTCTCTGTAAATTTCTGTTCTGTATCACTCTTGGGATCTTTCTACTTTTATAGAACTCCCCTTAATATTTCTTGTATGGCTGGTGTAGTGGTCACATATTCTTTCAGTTTCTGCTAATCTTGGAAGCTGCTTGTCTCTGCATCCATTCTGAACGATAGACTTGCTGGATAAAGAATTCCTGGCTGCATGTTCTTCTCACTTAGTGCTCTGAATATGTTTTGCCAGCCCTTTCTGGCTTGCCAGGTCTCTGTAGACAGGTCTGACGTTATTCTGATGTTCCTCCCTCTGTACATGAGGAATCTCTCCCCCCTGGCCGCTTTCAAGTTTGTTTCCTTGGATCTAAGATTTGCAGATTGTACTATTACATGTCATAGCGTTGGTCTGTTCTCATTGATCTTGGGAGGTGTCCTCTCTGCCTCTTGGACACGAATGCTTGTTTCCTTCACCAGATTAGGGAAGTTCTCAGCTACAATTTGTTCAACAAACTCTCTCTTCTAGACCTCTCTCCTTTTCCACCCCCTCGGGGATGTCGATAATTCTGACATTGGAACGTTTCATTGAGTCAGTAATCTCCTGTAGCTTTTTTTCATGAAGATGGAGTTTTTTCCCCATGTTATCTCTCTTTCCTTCTTTTCTATCATCTCATCCTCTAACTCACTAATTCGTTCTTCTGCCTCATTTACCCTGGCAGTCAGAGCATCCATTTTAGACTGCATTTCACTCATAGAATTCTTAATTTCCACCAGATTTATTCTCATTTCAGCCCCTAGAGATTCTATATTTTCCTTAATATTTTTCTCAAGCCTGTACATCATCTTGATAATTGTTATTCTGAAATCCATTTCTGACAACTTGGTTATATCCATATCCATTAGTTCTGTGGCGGAGACCATATTCTCTATTTCTTTTTTTTGTTGGGGGTTTCTCCTCCTTGTCATTCTGATGAGGTGTGGTTATGGGGATGTACAGAGTCCAAATTATTGACCAGGACCCAAGCAAGATGCACCTGTCTTATAGGGATCTTAGGGATGTGGGCTTCTTGTTCTTTCAGCCTGCCTTCTGGGGGCGGGGCCTGCAGTGCTGATACTCAGGCAACCCTGTTTGGGTAGAATTGCCCTGCCCACTGTGTGTGTGGGGGCAATGGGCACAGTGATAACCGGTTTTTCTGGGCTTCTGTTCTCTAGGGGCTTTCCCTGGTGGCTTTCTGCATCTTCTGAGAGTCAGAGCAGCAGTGACCGTATCTAAACCTCTTTTTCAGAACAGAGAGATCGCAGTTTGCTCTTCACTGAGCTCTGCAGGCCACACTGACTCCATTTCTGTCGGTGCTGCTAAAAACCTGCAGCATCCACGTTTGTGCATGCCACAGCTGCTCTCCCAGTCCTTGCTGCCAGGGCTGGCTCATCTCTGCCCTCTGTGCTTCTAAAACTGCCAGCCGCCCCAGGTTTGCGTGCACGCTCCTGAGCTCCAGGAGCTCCAGGTTTCAGTCTGTTTTCCCCACTGCTACCGGTCTGCTAGTGCAGCCCGCTCCGCAGTGCAGGAGGCTTCTGCCTTCCTGGTGCTCAGGCGGGGCAGCTCCCTCCGCCTTCCATTTATCTTCTGATATATGCCTGCAGACTCTTGGCTCCCTGCTTCAAACCTCGAGACCAAGTGCCAGAGATGTTCTGTTTGTAGAGATTCAGATGTGTCTTCTTATATCTCAGGCTGATTTTGTGAGTGTTCAGGATGGTCTGGTAGATATCCAGCTTGATTCAGGGGAGAGGTTAAAATAGGGTCCACTACTCCTCCGCCATCTTTTCCTTCCTCTTTTATTTGCATTTCTGTAATGACTTATGACATTTGCCATTCATCTGTCTTTTGTGGTACAGTGTCTTCAAATCTTATTTTCTTTTGGGTGTTTGTAGTCCTCGGGTGGTGAGAGTTCTTCATGTATTCTGGGCACCATGTATTTAGATACATATTTTACATATGTTTTCTCCCAGTCTATAGCTTGCCTTTTCTTCTTCCTTTTCTTTTTTAAGTAGTCAGACTTTCAATGAGCAAAAGTTGTAAATTTTGGTAACGTTCAATTTATATTTTTTTGTGGTTTACGTCTTTCAAATTCTATCTGAGAAATCCTGCCTAGCCCCATCATAAGATTTTCTCCTATGTTTTCTTTTAGTTTTATAGTTATAATTCTTATTTACCTCACTGCTGAGTAGATAGCCATTGAAATAGTCTTCGCCCTTATAGTTCTTGGTGAAAATAGAGAAGATAGAAAAATGCAGGAGTTGAGTCAGCTTAGCGCATAGAGCTAGTGTGCAAAAGAGTGCAACAGGGAACCATACTCATTGACCCTGCCCATTTGTGAGGCAGTCCATTATTGTCTTGGACTTTGCTACTTTAGGAGGGAGAAAGCAAAAAGAAAGACTTTTCCGGCATGATTAAAGAAACAGTTTTTTTCTATCAGTTTTATATCTCTTACTACTCAGAAGTTATTTATTTTACGGCTACTTCTAATTTCACACAATCAATCTTCTTCAAAAATTGTAGCTAAGATTAAACTCTTTGCTTGTTGCCTTGCTTGGAATAAGATTTCCAATGGTTTAATTCCAAGTATTTGTGATTTATATTTGGCTAACACCCACCAGAATTAATTTCCTTATAGACACTTCTGTCATCCAGTGGCTACATAACTATGTCCTAAAGGCTGATCCCCTTTCTTTTATATTTCTTTTTATTGCTGCATATATGAATTGCAATCATTCATGTGTGTAGACAGCAACAGGCACTATTTCTCCAATTTTGTACTTCATGATGTTAATTTTCATTTACGTAAACATTTTAGTCTTTGAAATTTACAAAGCTGATAACAGTATTTGTATATAATTCTTAAGGGAGTTATTAGCCTAATTCATTCTTTCTTAACTTTCATTATTGCCTTCTTTTTTTTTAAAGATTTTATTTTTAACTAATCTCTACACCCAATGTGGGGCCCAAACTCACAACTCTGAGATCAAGAGTTGCATGCTCCATCAGCTGCATCAACTGAGCCATCCAGGTGCCCCTCATTATTGCCTTTTACTTTATTTATTTTCATTATTGCCTTTTAAGAAGATAGATTAAATAAGAAGGAATAATATTTTGTTGGGTAGAGTTGAGTTTAGAAGAGCCACAATCTATTATAATGTTTAAGCTTTCTGTGCTCTAAGAACAAATTTTCCTCCTTTGAGAGTAATATTGCCCCATTGAGAATGCGTGGTCTACTTGAAAGGAAAGGTAATTCAATGACAATTACGATGATAATAACTTTCCTTTATAAAGTGACTCTTTTGTACCAGACACTGTACCATGTGCTTAACAAACGTTATCTGATAATAGTTCTCATAAAAATCATATGAGTGTATAATTTCTATTTTTTTGAATAAAGAAACCGAGGCAGAACTGTTACCTTATCTAAAACTGAGTTTCAAAGTATAGATCTCAAGATAGTTCTGTGACCTCAAAAATCTCCTTCTACTACTTTCTGTTCCTTATAATGATGCTATTCAAATTAGTTGAAAAGTCATACTATTCTGTGGCCAGAGATACATAATTTATTGTGACACTTAAATTTCAAACATATTGTCTTCTAGGAATGGTTCTGTCCTTCCTGTTTGGCATTCCTTATAGGTCATCAAATAATTTTTGGTCTGTGTGTGCTTACAGTTTACTGGGAAGAACAATTAGGAAGTGATTATAAGGAAATCTGGAAATAAAAAAGAATAATTCTGGAGAGAATTTTTATAACCACAGAAAACATTGTTTTGTTTCTGAAAAATTTAGGCACATTTTCCCTGTATTTGAGTATCCTAAAGAGCTCTTCATGTATAGTATGCAATTCATCATTTAAAGTTCTATTTTTTTCCTTTCATGTATTTGCCCATTTAAAAAGGTGAAAATAGTATGGTATACGATAAAAGTCAAATAGTATAGGCAAATATAAAATGAAAAGTTAGACTTTCTCCAGGTCCAG
The DNA here is from genome assembly GCF_002007445.2 of Ailuropoda melanoleuca. Lineage (NCBI taxonomy): Eukaryota > Metazoa > Chordata > Mammalia > Carnivora > Ursidae > Ailuropoda > Ailuropoda melanoleuca. The sequence continues at coordinate 7,208,172 of NW_023179820.1, forward strand.
CTGCTGAACTCTACTCAAAGAGGTCTTCAGTTTTTCCCCTAAATTTTATATACGTATGTCACCATATACATATATGTATACCTATGGATATCCTTTTTATTTATAAAATTGAGATTACAGTATTCAAATTGTGCCATATTTTGCTTTAGTTGTGCTTTTAAAATCATTGCATTGTGTAGCATTTCATTGTGGCTATTTTGTGATTTGTCTCATTCTGTATTAAAAGATATATAGTTATGTCCAAATAGTCACTCTTCCAGGAATCTTGAAGAATGTCCTTAGTACACATAGTTTGGCATCTTTGTGAGTATATTTGTATAGTAAATTATAGCAGTAAACCTCTTAGATGAAAAGGTATGTGTTGTAAATTTTCATAGATTTTGCCAAATTGCCCTTCAAAAAGGGTTTAGGTAAGTACACTGATGCCAAACAGTATGGGAAGGCCCACTGTCACAGCCCTAGATATTCTAAAACTAAAGATTTTTCCAATCTTATAGGTGAAAAATAATGTTTTGTTTTGATTTGCCTACCTTTAATTATAAGGGAGGGTGAGCATATTTTCTGTTTCTTTGCTACTTCTGTGTGTGTGTATGTGTGTATTTTAATGAATTGCTAAATTCATATTGTCTATTTTTCTGTTGTGAAATTCATGTTTAGCTTTGTTTTATTGATTGTATGAGCTATTTGCAAATGAAAGATCTTAGTTCTTTTTCATCTGTGTGGCTTCTCCCCTCTCAACTTTATCAGTTTCAATATGGCTTTTACAAGTTTTTATTTGATGTTTAAAACAATTAATTGTATTGAGGCATTTATATAAACAACATGCATGCATTTTAAGTCTACAGTCTGATTAGTTTTGACACTTGAACTTACCCTATAACTATCATTATGTTAATAAAAATATAGAATAAATATCATTCCAGATAGTTTCTTCATACCGTTTGCAGATAATTCCGTCACTCCTGGCCCTAGGAAAGAATTTATTTGCTTTTTGTTACTGCAAGTAAGTTTGTCTTTCATAAAAGTTCTTATGTGGAATCATATAGTGTATACTCTTCTGTGACTAGGATTTTGATCAGCATGAAGCTCAATATTGACTTAAATTTTTGTACCTGTAGTTTATGTCTTTTAGTTGCTGAGTTATATGTATTTATCTAACACAAGTTGCTTATGTAGTTACTTTTTGCATTAGTTTCCTAGGGCAACTGTAACAAATTATGATAGACAGGGTGGCTTGAAAAAACAGGAATTTATTCTTTCATAGCTCTGGAGGCTAGAAGTCTGAACTCAAGATATTGGGAGTGTCATGCTCTATCTGATGGCTCTAGGGAAAAAGTTTTCGTTGCCTATTCTTAGTTTTTGATGGTTGAAGGCAGTCCTTGACATTCTTTTATTTGTAACTGGACATTTCTAAGCTTTGCCTGGCATTCTTCCTTCTTCTCCATCTCTGTCTCTTTATCTCTTTTCCTCTTTTTATAAAAACACCAGTCATAATTAACTAAACCTACCCTAATCAAGTGTGACTTCATCTTAATTATAACTGCAATGACTGTTTCCAAATAAGGTCGCATTCATAGATACCAGGAATAAGGACTTCAACATATCTTTTTTGGGGACACAGTTCAACCCACAACAGTTCTCTGGTCCTAGAAAAATTATGTCCTTCACATGTGGGAAATTCATTTACCACACTCCAAAATTCTCTAAGTATTAACCATTCCAGAGTCAACTTTAAGTATAAAATATCATCTAAATGTAGTCATCTCAAAAAGTTTGAAATTTCATCTTCGATTTCATTTAAGTCAGGAGTGGGTGAGACACTGGGTATAATCTGTTCTGGGCCAAAATTACTCTCCATCCACAGACCTGTGAAACTAGAAAAGAAGTTATCTGCTTCTAAAATGCAGTGGAGCAGGTATAGATAGATACTCCCATTCTAAAAGGGAGAAATTAGAAGGAAAAATGGGGTCACATGTCCCAAGCAGGTCTGAAATCCAGCAGGGCAAATTCCATTAGATTTCAAGGCCTGAGAATAATCCTCTGTGGCTTACTGCTTTGTTCTCTGGGCCCTAGTAGGGAAGTAGCCCCATCTTCTTGGCCCCAGGAGGGGTGTTGCCCTAGGGCAGTTATTCCATCCACTTTGGCCCTCAGAATCATTCTGTTTATTTCATTCCATCTCTGTCCTTTTCATCTGCTGGAATAAAATTATTGAAAAACTTGTTGGTTTTCTGTAGATGTAATGGTAATTCACATCATTAGGCACAAGAGTACCCTATTGAGTCTTCCTAGATGACTAATTTTTACTTCTGGCTTCTGCTGAGATAGTTGATTGGATCCATAAATCACATGCCTGATCTCTTTAGCAAACAGTTTTCCTGCCACATCCTAGGCTCTGTTTATAGAACATGGTATCTAGATAGGTTGAGAATTTTCCAAATTATTAAGTGCAAAATCCTTTTTGCTTAACAATTCCTGCCTTGGTTTATCTCTCTCCTCTTGAATTTGACCATAAGCAGCAAGGGGAAACCAGGCCACACCTTCTACATTTTGATTGGAAATCTCGTCAGCTAAATTTCCAAGTTCATCATTACAAGTTCTGTTTCCACTACTGAGTAATACAGCACAATTCAGCCAAGTTCTCTGCCAATTTCAAAATAAGAATACCCTTTACTCCAGTTTTCAATAACATGTTTCTCAATTCTGTCATTTTTGGTAATAAGTTTCTATCATGAATGGCTATTTAATTTTCCCAAATGCTTTTTTTGCTCTAATGGGGTGGACAGATAACATGTTCTCCTATTCTGTTGATATGATGATTACATCGATTGATTTCCAAATGTTAAAAAGCTTTGAGTTCTGGGATAAATCTGCATCTTGTGGTTGACTTGATTTCCTAAATTTTTTGAGAATATTTTCATTTACAATCATGACAGTTATTGCTTTGTAGTTTTCTTATTATGCCTTTGTTTGTTTTTGGTGTTAAAGTAATGCTTATCTTACATCATGAGTTGGGAACTATTTCAAAAGGTTTGTGTAGGATTGGTATTTTTTTAAATAAAGTTTTGGTAGAAAATTCACCATTTGGGCCTGAAGTTCTTTGTGAAAAGAAATTAACCATAAATTTATTATTTTTTGGAATATATGGGACTATTCAAATTGTATAGTTGTTCTGTATCTGATATGGTATTTGAGTCTTTCTTCAAGCTATATATCCATTCCCTGCATCCTGTTTTTCTCCAGTCCATTTACTTACCCCTTCAACCTACTCATTTTCAAATTGGGGTCTAATGGGATATAAAGATTAAGAAGGTTTTTAGAATTTTATCTCCTCTTTTCTCTCCCATAATGTTGCTAAACAAGCGGGGTTAGGTGCCCTACAAATTCCTAAAATCTGTGTTACTCTTCTCTTGGCTTCTACTTTACAGAGATTATAGCATGAGTTTCTGTACCTTCTTTGTTTAATTTCTGCTATTTGTTGCCAGTTTTTTAAATTAAAAAGTTATTTTTCATGTTTGTTTTGGTAGTTTCTCTGTGATCTGGTCTGTCTTCTCCAAAAATCTTACAATAAGAGTGTTCTGATTTTTTTCCCTTTTTGTATGTTGGCCTTAGTACCTCATTTATGTTTTCCATCTATTCCTCCCCATGGCACCAGACACCTAGTAATGATTCAATGACTTGTTGGCTATTGATTGAAGTGTAAGTTATAAACTTAAAGATGAATCTTGGCTCATGATCTTTACATTCTACTCCAGCTTTTACAACATCCCCTTCCAAGGTTAAGGTTTTAATGATTTAAAGAGGTGTAAAGACCTACGGTAAACTGACATCATATTTCATTATTTTCTTTTTTATTTCTATTCCTATACTTTTTATCCTTTTTCATCTTAGTTGTTGGAAAATGCAATTTCTTTCCCTATTGATTTGGTCCTTGTACATTTAGCAAGTATTGATTCTCCCCTGAACTGTTTTTGCCTGCATTTCTAAGAGAGTAGAAACTGAAGAGCTTTATTTCATTTTATTCAAATAAGCACTAACATACTAGTCTACAAAAAATAGCTAGAATTTTCCTAGTTCTTTAATTTGTAACTGCAATTTAACTATTTTTGCCATTGTTAAAGATAGCGTATTTTCCTCTTTCAGTTTTTAAAAATGAGGTTTTTATTTACTGTCTACCAGGATGCTTGGTAGCCTAACTTGGTTTTTTGCCATGTGTTGGAAAAATAAAGTAGAATTTCCTGTTTCAAAGTAGATTTTTAAACACATGCATTAATTTAATATATATTCATTATACCATATAAATAAAACTTAAATTTAGGATTTCATTACTATTTGAATGATCAAAATGGGAAATAAACTTTAGACATAGGAGAGAGAAAACCACAATTTAAAGAGCAGAATGTAATTTAAATCCATAGTTCTGAAGTTTTTCGCCTCATATTCTTACTTCTTTTATATAATCGAGTATATTCCCTAATTTCTCATTATTTCAGTTTTCTATTTGATCAACTCTTGATGTTTTTTCCAAAGAAACCTAACAAAGTTAAATTGAAATCCTAGGAAGTAATATCATGCCACTATCAGTGTGCTATAATGTTTAGTTAATCTCAGTTATATTCACCATGAGCCATATATTTTTTAGCACTGCGTTTATTTGTTGCTGGGATACAAAATTTATTTAACATTTGTGGAACTCAGTTACTTCATCTATTGATTAAGGATACTTAAAACAATAAGTGTAGAAATTGCCAGATGACTTCTCAAATCCCTTCTAATTTATCTGATTCCAATTTTTATGATTATATAAATTATTACATAATTTTTTACTTGGAAAATAAATATCTAAACTCAGAAGATCTTAAAATGTATAATTCTGAATGCACATATTGTCAGAGCTAACAATATTGGAAATATATTGCCAAAATACAGGGAACTTTAGAGAAGTTATATAGCAACTCTCTTGGAGTCCAAGCATGACCAAGTATAACAGGATAATTGTGTGTCTTTAACTGTATTATTAAAGATCTCGGAAATATTCTCACAGTTACATTGTAGGACATAGTAATTTTATTGGGCATTTTAAAAACCAAGTCTAAATCTTGTGTGATAGTACTTGCCAAAGGAGATGGTGAAGAGTAAGTTACGTCTTTCTGAACTCTCCTGGCTTTATGATGACCAGCTCTTCTGAGTCTTCTGTTTTTATAAGTTGCTTTAATGCTGTGTGTTATTTGTGCTTCTGTAGGTGGTAACTGGAAAGTTTCCATAATCACCGGTGACTTGCCAAATTCAGGGACCAGCTCACAGGTTTATATTATACTGTATGGACAACATAGAAGTTCAGCTCCTATATATCTTTATGGAACAGATGGATCTCAATTTCAGGATGGCCATGAAGACATATTTACTGTAAGTGATAAAACTGAGTGAAACCTGTTAATATAAGTGATATAGGTAGTTGGTACTTTGGAATGAATGCAATCTATCAAATTGGTGTTTTCCGTTATAACACCCACCACATGTCCTGCAGAAGATCAATCAAAAGTAATTCATGGCAGTTTTTGTTCATCCAGATTATACACAAGTAAAACTGCAATATGGAAAGAGACAATAGTTGGAGAGAAATACTAGATGGCCAGCTTCTATTGTTTCTGTACTTGTGGCTGTCGGGAACAAGGGCTTATGCCTTTCTGGCTGGGGCTCAAACAGATAAGGGTCAAAGTCAAAGTTGCAAAGGAAAAAGTACAATTATCAAATAAAGGAGAGCAATGAAGTCACAATTAAATTATTAGTTCATTACTAGACACACTGAGATCAAGATTAGGGAGAAACAGAGGCAGCAGGGGAGACCAGTAACAGACCAGTTGTTAAACTGAAGTCAGAAAGATTAGCAATCAAAGGAAATATTTGAAATGAGTCAAGCACTTTGCACTTTATAGGTATTTAATAATATCTGTTGAATGAATGATTGGATGCATAGAGAGATTATTTTGGACTGAGTAGAAATAGAGAATAAAATCACAATCAGAAAAGAGTATCCTTAGGTATCTCAAATCATTGTAGAATACTCATTTCCATGTGGTCCTGGGTGTTTGGTTTACTACAATCTGTGTACTCAGGTGACAGATGTCACGGGAGAGGCTGAATGATTTGGAACCAAACTAATAGTTTAGTTTGAACTATCCTTTCCATAGTTTCTATAGAGTCAATATTTAAAGAAACTCTTTCTTGTGTTGAAAGGCGCTACAAGTAAAAAATGAAGACTTTATCATTATTTTGCATGTGTAAGAAATAGTTTTAGAAGTGACTATACCAAAAGAGTCTAAGTTGTTTCTGTTGTTGTTCTGCTATTATATTATTTCATGTGTACTTTTAAATCAAGTTTTACATATGGTGTATTCGGTTAAATTATTCCGAATTCTGTAGTAACAAAGGAACACCTTTAACTCTTCATTCCTGTTTTCTTCTCCACAGGAAACCATTTTCATAGTTTGATGCTTCTTTCTTTCTCAGCACTGCTACCTACATTTCAACTCTTTCTGTTGTCTTGTTTGTTTGTTAGTTCTTTCTCTCTCTTTTTTTTTTTAGATTTTATTTATTTATTTGACAGAGATAGAGACAGCCAGCAAGAGAGGGAACACAAGCAGGGGGAGTGGGAGAGGGAGAAGCAGGCTCCCAGCGGAGGAGCCTGATGTGGGACTGGATCCCAGAACGCCGGGATCATGCCGTGAGGCAGACACTTAATGACTGAGCCACCCAGGCACCCCTTGTTCTTTCTTTCTTGAGCCCTAGGACTGATACATTTGCATCTTGTTTGAAGAAGTAATGGCTTCTTTAAGTTTAGTAACTTGTTGATTTTGATCATAGTTTTCACTCATTCTGATGAATTGGTTTCTTGTAAGTATTCTTAGGTTCTTTTGTTTTTCCTTCTTTCCTTTTTCCTTATAGTTTTGTTGAATAGATATTTTCTTTGTTATTGTGGTAAAATCCAGAAAATAAAATTTACCATTTTAACCATTTAAAAGCTTGTCATTTAGTGGGATGTAGTATATTCACAATGTTGTTCAACCACTACCTAGTTCCAGAACATTTTAGTTACTCCAAAAGGAAACCTCATAATTCAGCCTCTTCATTTCCTTTCCCCCAGCCCCTAGCAACCTCTTATCTACTTTCTGATTTTAAGGATTTGCCAATTCTGGATATTTCATGTAAATAGAATCATATATGGACTTTTGTGTCTGTCCTCTCTCACTTAGTGTAATGTTTTCAGTGTTCATCCACGTTATAGCATGTATTAGTACTTCTTTCCTTTTTATGGCTGAGTAATATTTAATTGTATGGAAACACCACATTTTGTTTATGAATTCATCTGTTGTTGGATATTTGGGTTGTTTCTACCCTTTGGCTGTTGTGAATAGTGCTTCTATGAACATTTGTGTGTAAGTAATTTTTTATTTGACACGTGTTTTCATTCCTTTTGAGTATATATGTACTTAAAAGTGGAAATTCTGGGTCATATGGTAATTCTATGTTTAATGTTTTGAGGAACAGCCAAACTGTTTTCCACAGTGGCTCTATTATTTTATATTTCACCAGCAAAGTATGAGTGTTTCATTCTCCACATTCTCACTAACATTGTTATTGTCTATTAGAAAAATTCTAGTTAAACCTCATGGGTAGGTGTGAAGTGGGATCTCATTTTCATGTTGATTTACATCTTCATAATTAATGATATTGAGTATCACTTTATGTACTGTATGCTATTTGTATATCTTTGGAAAAAATCTATTCAAATGCTTAATCCATTTTTAATTAGGTTGTTTTTCTTTTTGTTGTTGAGTTGTAAGAGTTCTTTATATATTCTGAATACTAGACCCTCATCAAAAATAAGATTTGCAAATATTTTTTCTTATATTGTCGGTTGTCTTTTCACTCTTTTGGTAGTATCCTTTGATGCTTAAGAATTTTAATTTTTAATAAATTTTTAAATTTAAATTCAATTTAGTTAACACATAGTGTTTTATTAGTTTCTAGGGTAGAATTTAGTGATTCATCAGTTGCATGTAACGTCCAGTGCTCATTACATCAAGTGCCCTCTTTATTTATTTTTTAATTTTTTTCTTATGTTTCAAGTGCCCTCTTTAATGTCCATTACCCAAGAACCTCATCCCTCCACCCAAATCCCCTCCAGCAACCCTCAGTTAGTTCCTTGTAGTTAAGAGTCTCTTATGGTTTACCTCCCTCTCTGTTTTTATTTTTCCTTCCCTTCCCTATGTTCATCTGTTTCATTTCTTAAATTCCACATATGAGGGAAATCATATGGTATTTGTATTTCTCTGGCTGACTGATTTCACTTAGCATAATACCCTCTAGTCCCATCCATGTCATTGCAAATTGATTTCTGCTCTAATCTTTATTATTTCTCTTCTCCTGCTGGACTTAGGCTTTATTTTCTATTCTCTCTCCAGCTCCTTTAGGTAAAAGGTTAGTTTGTATATTTGAGACTTCTCTTGCTTCTTGAGGAAGGCCTGTATTGCTATATACTTCCCTCCTAGGATTGCCTTTGCTACATCCCAAAGGTTTTGAACTCTCATGTTTTCATTTTCATTTGCTTCCATGTATTTTTAAAATTATTTTTTAATTTCCTGGTTGACCCATTCATTCTTTAGTAGGATGTTCTTTAACCTCCATGTATTTGTGGTCTTTCCAAAATTTTTTTTGTGGTTAACTTGAAATTTCATAACATTGTGGTCTGAAAATATGCGTGGTATGATTTCAATCTTTTTGTACTGGTTGAGTCTCGATTTGTGACCCAGAATGTGATCTGTTATGGAGAATGTTCCATGTGTACTTAAGAAGAACGTGTATTCTGCTGCTTTAGGATGAAATGCTCTGAATATATCTGTGAAGTCCATCTGGTCCAGGGTGTCATTGAAAGCTGTTTCCTTGTTGATCTTCTGCTTAGAGGATCTGTCCATTGCTGTGAGTGGGGTGTTACTATCTTTACTGTTATTGTATTATTATCAATGAGTTTCTTTAATTTTGTTATTAATTGATTTATATATTAGGTTCTCCCAAGTTAGGGGCATAAATATTTACAGTTGTTAGATCTTCTTGTTGGATAGACCCCTTTAACATGACATAGTGTTCTTCTTCATTTCTTATTATAGTCTTTGGTTTAAAATAAAGTTTGTCTGATACAAGGATGGCTACCGCAGCTTTCCTTTGATATCCATCACTATGATAAATAGTTCTCCACCCTCTTACTTTCAATCTGAAGGTGTTTTTGGGTCTAAAATCACCTCTAAGGAGTATATTTGATGGGTCTTTTTTCTTTTATCCATTCTGATAGCCTATGTCTTTTGATTTGGGCTTGATTCCATTTACATTCAGAGTAATTCTAGAAAGATATGAATTTAGTGCCATTGTATTTCCTGTAAAGTCACAGTTTATGTAGATTGTGTCTGTTTCTTTCTAGTCTTTGTTAGTTTTGATCTCTCTCTCTGCTCAGAGGGTCCCCTTTAATATTTCTTGCAGGGCTGATTTAGCGTTCATGAATTCCTTTAGTTTTTGTCTTGGAAGCTCTTTTTCTTTCCTTCTATTCTGAATTATAGCCTTGCTGGTTAAAGTATTTTTGGATGCATATTTTCCCCATTTACCATGTCGAATATATCATGTCAGTCCTACTGGCTTGCCAGGTCTCTGTGGACAGGTCTGCTGCTAGTCTTATGTGTCTACCGTTGTAGATTAAAGACCTCTTGTCCCAAACTGCTTTCAGGATTTTCTCTTTATCTTTGAAATTTGCAAGCTTCACTATTATGTGTTGAGGTGACCTTTTTTGTTGATTTTTGAGGGGAGTTCTCTGTGCCTCTTGGACTTGAATGTCTGTTTCCTCCCCCAGATTAGGGAAATTCTCAGCTGTAATTTGTTCAAATAAGCCTTCTGCCCCCTTTCCCGGCTCTTCCTCTTCTGGGACTCCTATAATATAGATATTATTTCCCTTTATGGAATCGCTGAGTTCCCTAAGTCTACCTTCATGATCTAATAGTTTTTTTCCCCTCTTTTTTTAGCTTTATTATTTTCCATAATTTTATCTTCTGTATCACTGATTTGCTCTTCTTCTTTGTTCATCCTCATTTTTATGGCCTCCACTTGGGACTGCATCTTGGTTATAGCATTTTTATTTTTGGCCTGACTAGATTTTAGTTCTTTTATCTCTACAGGAAGGGATTCTCTAGTATCTTCTATGCCTTTTTCATGTCCAGCTAGCATATTAAAATTGTTGTTTTAGGGGCGCCTGGGTAGCGCAGTCATTAAGTGTCTGCCTCCAGCTCAGGGCGTGATCGCAGCATTCTGGGATCCAGCCCCACATCAGGCTCCTCCCCTAGGAGCCTGCTTCTTCCTCTCCCACTCCCTCTGCTGTGTTCCCCCTCTCGCTGGCTGTCTCTGTCAAATAAATAAATAAAATCTTTAAAAAAATTGTTTTAAATTCTAGTTCAGACATCTTGTATCCATATTGACTAAATCCCTGGCTACAGGCACTATCTCCTGTTCTATCTTTTGGGATGGATTTCTCTGTCTTGTCATTTTTTTCCAGAAAAGAAAGTGGGGGAGAAAAAATAAAAAGCAAAACAAAACAACAATCACAACAATGACAGAAAACTTCAGGAAGTGTTTCTGGTGTATGCTGTATACACTCTGCTGTTGTGTTTGGTCTGCTCATTCCCACTGGTCTGTCTTCTACAGAGTTCGTCCTTGCTTATAGTGGGAGTGTTTGGACCTTTAACTAGGTGTGCTTTGATTTGTTTGCTAAGATAAGCCTGGAAAAGAAAAAAGAAGAAAAGAGGAAAAAAAAGTAAGGAAAGAAGAAAAGAAAAAAGGAAGAAAGAAAGAAAGAAAGAAGCCAAGAAAGAAGCCTGATCATAAAAATAAGAGAAAGAAACCAACCAACAAACAAATGAACAAAAAATTACAAGCCTGATACCAAATACATACATACATACGTATATGTGAAAGATTAAAAAATATAAAATAAGAAATAGAAAAATTAAAAATTAAAAAAATTAGGGGGAAAAAAAAGAAATAAGCCTGGTCCTATTCCCATAAGAAGCTGATGTCTTGGGCCACTTTTTAATTACTAGACTTGATACATGTGGGGGATCTGCATTCGTCCTCTGAGTGAGAGGCCTGCTGGGCTAGCTCACAAACCGATTTGCCCTTGTAAAATGACCCTGCCAGGCACAGGGGGTGGAGTTTGGTGTAGCATTCTCCGGCCTCCACTGGAGGCACTGTATTTGTTTCTGAAGTCCTCCTGTGTTGGTGGATGGGGGGAGGGAGGGTTGGTGGAGATGGAATATGGCATCGCCCCACCCTCTGGTCCCTGGGTACGGGAATTCCTGGTCACCCTGTTCAGGAGGAAAAGTGAACAATCTGTGTCTCGGGCTTTCGTCAGTTCCCTGCCTTTAACCTGTCTGTTCCCTGACCATTGGTGCCCCTGGTACCACAGATCTCCTGTATTTTATCTGTGGCCTGTGTCTCAGATTCAAAACTCCCAAGTTTCACAGGGTTTTGCAAGATGTGGACCCCTGCCCCTCTCCCAGAGGAAAGCGTCATAGCGTGCCCAGCACTGCCTTGTCCCAGAAGAGCAGTTGCATAGTGTGCACAAGGTGGCTAGTGTTTATTGTGATGCACGTGGAAAAGCTGCAACCAGGTTCTGCCACCTGCGTGACTCAGTCCCTGACTCCGTTCTGTCCCAGAAAAGCAGTTGCACAGAAGCTTAAATCTATTGTTGCAGACAGCTAAAAGCAGTGGCCAGGTTATTTGCAGTCTGCCCGTGTCTCCCCTTTCTGCTCAGTTCTGTCCCAGAAAAGCAGCCACTCCGCCTGCGCTTGGTGGTTTAAGCTTACTGTGGCTCACAGTGAAAAGCTGCTACAAGGTTATCTGCCCTCTGTGCACACCTCTGTCTCTGCCGTTGAACACTGCTCAATGGCTTCCAGCTGGCCTTTTGTTCATGGAGAGGCAAAATATGCTCTTCCAAATGTACTCAGGGAAGGGGAGTGATCTCTCCCAATGTGACCCAGGGGACCTCTTCACTGAAGCTTATTGTGTGATCTCTACCTGCTCTGCTCTTTCCTGCTCTCTCCCTTTCCCTGACTTTGCTCTGTGAAAAGGGTTCCCTTCCCTTTGTGGCCCCACGACTTTCCTCTCCTCCAGTTTACGCCTTGGAAACTTGAATCTGCCATGCTCTCTCCTTCCAACTGTGCAGATTGTTTTCTTAATCCTCAGATCCTATTTATAATTCTTCAAAATAGTTGGATGTTGATCTGTGTTCAAGGCATGAGGCAAGCTCAGGGTCCCTCTACTACTCCACCATCTTAACTCCCTCTATACCACCTCTTCTTTATCCATTCATCTATTGATGGACACTTGGGCTACTTCCATGTCTTGACTATTGTAAATAATGTTGCTGTAAATGTAGGGGTGCATATATCTTTTCAAATTGGTGTTTTGATATTCTTTGGGTAAACACCCAGTAGTAGAATTGCTGTATTGTATGATAAATCTATTTTTAATTTTTTAAAAGATTTTATTTATTTGAGATAGATTGGAAGAGCGCAGAGGGAGAATGAGAGGGAGAAGCTGACTCCCCACTGAGCAGAGAGCCTGATGCCGGGCTTGATCCCAGGACCCTGAGCTGAAGGCAGATGCTTAACTGATGGAGCCACCCAGGCACTGCTCTATTTTTAATTTTGAGGAACCTTCATCCTGTTTTCTATAGTGGCTGCCCCAATTTATGTTCCCATCAACAGTGCGTGAGGGTTTCTTGTCCTTGTCAACACTCGTTATTTGTGTTTTTCATTTTAGCCATTCTGATAGGTGTAGAGTGATATTGTGATTTTAATTTACAATTCCATGATGATTAGTGATGTTGAGGACTTTTTTATGTGTCTCTTGGCCATCATTATGTTTTCTTCGGAAAATTTCTGTTCAGGTCTTTTGACCATTTTAAAATAAGATTATTTGGGTTTTTTTGGTGTTGAGTTGTGTAAGTTCTTTATATATTTTGAATATTAACATTATCATATATGTTATTTGTAAATATCTTCTCCAATTCAGTAGGCTTCCTTTTTGTTTTGTTGATAGTTTACTTTGCTGTGCAGAACCTTTTTATTATGGTCTAATTCTAATAGTTTATTTTTGCATTTGTTTCCCTTGTCTGAGAAGAGCTATCTGGAAGAATTTTCCTATTGCCAATGTCAGAGAAATTACTCCCTGTATTTTCTTTGAGGAGTTTTGTGGTTTCAGGTTTCACATATAGGTTCCTAATTCATATTTATTTATTTGATAGAGAGAGAGACAGCCAGCGAGAGAGGGAACACAAGCAGAGGAAGTAGGAGAGGAAGAAGCAGGCTCCCAGCGGAGCAGGGAGCCCCATGTGGGGCTCAATCCCAGGACTCTGGGATCACGCCCTGAGACAAAGGCAGACGCTTAATGACTGAGCCACCCAGGCACCCCAGCTTCCTAATCCATTTTGAGTTTATATTTGTGTATGGTGTAAGAAAGCAGTCTAGTTTCATACTTTTGAATGTAGCCATCCATTTTCCCCAACACCATTTGTTTAAGAGACTGTCTTTCTTCATTTTATATTCTTGCCTCCTTTTCTGTAGATTAATTGACATATAATTCTGGCTTTATTTCTGGGCTGTCTCTTGAGTTTTGTTGATCTTTGTGTCTATTTTTTTGTGCCAGTACCACACTGTTTTGATTACCACAGCTTTGTAATTTGTCTTAAAATCTGGGATTGAGATTCCAGCTTTGTTCTTTCTCAAGACTGCTTTGGCTATTCACAGTCTTTTGTTCCAAACAAATTTTAGTATTATTGTAGTTTGGGAGAAAAATGTTGTTGGTTACCCAACAGGGTCTGTTGGTTGGAGCATTAAGTTCACTTACATTTAAAGTAATTACCGATAGGTATGTACTTACTGTCATTGCCCGTTGTTTCCTGGTTGTTTTTGTAGTTTTTCTGTGTTCCCTTCTTCTTTTCTTGCTCGCTTTCCTTGTGTTTTGATGACTTTCTTTAGTGCTATATTTGGATTCCTTTCTATTTATTTTTTTGTTTGTCTACTGTGGGTTTTTTGTTTGTAGTTACCATGAAGTTTATATGTAACATCCTAGGTATATAGTTGTCTATTTAAGTTGATGTTTATGTAAGTTCAAACATTTTCTTAAAGCACTATATTCTCCCCACTGCCTTACTATTATTATAGATATATAGTTGTGGATATATATAATTTATTTTTACTACTTTTTTCTTTTAACCTATATAGTGGCTATAAGTGGCTATCAACCTATAAGTGGTTGATCTAGTACCTTTACTATATGTTTGCTTTTCTTTTCTGCTTAAAGAAGTCCCTTTAACCCTTCTTGTAAGACTGGTTTAGTGGTGAAGACTTGTAAGACTGGTTTAGAGGTGACTCCCTTACCTTTTGTTTATCGGGGAAACTCTTATTTCTCTTTCAATTCTGAATGATAACCTTGCTAGGTAGAGTATTCTTGATTGTAGGGCTTTTCTTTTCAGCACTTTGAATCTATCAGTTCACTCCTTTATGGCCTAAAATGTGTCTAGTAAAAATTCAGCTGATAGTCCTATGGGGGTTCCCTTGTTATATTACTAGTTTCTTTTCTCTTGCTACTTTTAAGATTCTCTCTTTATCTTTAATTTTTGATGTTTTAATTATTATGTATCTTGGTGTGGACCTCTTTGGGTTCATCTTGGGGCTCCCTGTATTTCCTGGACCTGGGTGTCTGTTTCTTTCCTCAGATTCAGCTGTTATTTCTTCAACTAAGTCATCTGCCCTTTTCTCTTTCTTTTTCTAAGACGTCTGTAGTGCAAATGTTAGTACACTTGATGTTTTCCCAGAGGTCCCTTAAAATATCCATCCTTCCTTCCTTCCTTCCTTCCTTCCTTTTTTCTTTCTTTCTTTCTTCTTTCTTTCCTTTTCTTTCTTTCTTCTTTCTTTCTTTCTTTCTTTCTTTCTTTCTTTCTTTCTTTCTTTCTTTCTCTTTCTTTCTCCTTTCCTTTCCTTTCCTTTCCTTTCCTTTCCTTTCCTTTCCTTTCTTTCCTTTCCTTTCCTCTTTTTTATTATGTTTGGTTAGCCAACATATTACATCATTAGTTTTTGATAGTGTTCAGTGATTCATTAATTGTGTATAACACCTAGTGCTATTCACAACAGGTGCCCTCCTTAATACCCATCACCCAGTTACCCCATTCCCACATCCCCCTCCCTTCTGTAACCCTCAGTTTGGTTTCTGGAGTCCAGAGTCTTTCATGGCTTGTCTCCCTCTCTGATTTCTTCCCATTCAGTTTTCCCTCCCTTCCCCTGTGATCCTCTTCACTATTCCTTATGTTCCACAAATGAGTGAAACCATATGATAATTGTCTTTCTTTGCTTGACTTATTTCACTTTGCATAATCTCCAGTTCCACCCATGTCAATGCAAATGGTAGGTCTTCATCTTTTAAAAAATTCTTTTATTCTTTCTGTTGCTCAGCTTGGGTGATTTCTACTATCCTGTCTTTCAGGTCACTGATTTGTTCTTCTGCATCATCTAATCTGCTTTTGATTCCCTCTAGTGCATTTTTTATTTCAGTTATTGTATTCTTTAGCTCTGATTGGTTCCTTTCTAAATTTTCTGTCTTATTATAGAAGTTCTCACTATGTTAATCCATTTTTCTCCTGAGTTCAGTGAGCATCTTTATGACCATTACTTGGAACTCTTTCTCAGGTAGATTGCTTATTTCAGTTTTGTTTCGCTCCTTTTCTGAGGTTTTATCTTGTTATTTCATATGTAACATATTCCTCTGTCACCTCGTTTTGCCTGACGCTGTTTCTATATATTAGGTACATGAGCTATGTCTCCTGGTCTTGAAGGAGTAGCCTTATGTAGAAGGTGTCCAGTGGGGCTTAGAAGTGCAATACCCCCTGGTTACCAGAAATAGTTGCTCCACGGATATCTCCTGCATGTGCTGTGTGTACCCTTTTGCATGGCTGGGACATGACTGCTGTGGGCACACTGGTGGGTTGGACTGGCCTTTGGCATGGGTGGCTTAGAGGCCTGGAAACAGCTGCTGTGAGCATACTGGTCATTGCGGTCCACTTTGTGGGGGTTTTGGTCCTAGCTGAGGCTACCTGTCAGGGGAGGTGAGGCAAAAGGCTCTTTGGAAGGGCATCTGCCAGGGGTTGCAGTTTGAGTGTGGTGGGTCTGCAGGAGAATGCCAGGGAAGGTGAGTAGTGCTAGCAAGGTAGATGGAGAGTGTCAGAAATGGTGCCCATCAGGCCTGGATCTGCTAGTAGAAGAAGTATAAGAAAAATAGCACCAATCAGTGGTACTGTTTCTGGAGAATGTTCCTACAGATCCCTACCTCTGTGGCACAGGCTCTAAAATTAGTCAATAAATATCTTTTACTTATGGTCCAGGCACTTTTTATCTGCTGCCTTTGTGCTGGGTCTTGGAGTAAGTGAGATTGGGCATCAGTATTTTAAGAGCAGAGTTTTGGTTTCTCCAGATTCCCCAGAGTTAAGCCCTATTGATATTCAAAGCTGAACATTATAGGGGCTTGTTTTCCTGGTGCAGGTCCCCAGGGCAGGGGTGCCTGATGTGGGGCTTGATCCTCTCATTCCTCAGGGATGACTTCCATGTTTGTGATATCCCTCCCATATGTAGGTCCCCACCAGGGATGTGGGTTGGCTAGACTGTCTCTGCCACTTCTATCCATCTTGATGCGGCTTTTTCTTTAAGTATTTGGTTGTGGGAGAGCTGTTCTCCTAGTCTTCAGGTCATTCTCAGAGTTGTTTTGGTGTGACCATGGGAGGAGGTGAGCTCAGGATCTTACTAGTCTGCTGTCTTGATTTTATCTCTGTTTCCATACTAAAGGCTGCTGCTTGGGGGTCTGGTTTCCAATCAGTCTGAAAGTAGGTGCTAATTGAGATCCCTCCCTTTGGAGGACTGACAGTTCTTGGGATAGCCTCAACAACTGGAACCTATAAAGAATAAGTCAGGCTGCTTACACAGTCAGAAATGTCCAAGAGACAACCAAGTACTAGGACAAGGTTGAATAAGGTTCAGTTCCTATACAAGGGCATTCTCTCAAGATTGGAATAGGTGGCTGTTTTACTTTGTATATAGAAATAAACGTAGAGAATCAAGTAAAATGAAGAAACAGGAAAATATTTTAAAAGAAAGTACAAAACAACTTGCTACATATAAAGGAACCACCATAGGATTATCAGTGGATTTGTCAGCAAAAATATTGCTGGCTAGAAGGGAGTGGCATGATATATTCAAAGTGCTAAAGGGAGAAAGCTTGCAACCAAGAATGTGAACTAGAAGATTATTGTTTAGACTTGAAGAGAGACAGAGTTTTCCAGATAAGCAAAAACTAAAGAGTTCGTCTTCACTAAACTGACCTCCTAAGGAATGTTAAAGGGACTTCTTTAAGCTGAAAAGAAAGGGTGATCATTAGTAAGAAGAAAACATCTGAAAGTAAAAAATGTCTCTGGTTAAAGTAAATCTATAGTAAATGTAGTGACTTAAGTACTTTCAAGGCTAGTAAAAAGATCAAGAGACAAAAGCAGTAAAAATTACTATAATAATTAGATAAGGGACACACAAAAAAGATGTAAAATGTGACATCAAAAACATAAAACTTGGAAAGGGGAGTAAAAATGTAGTTTTAGAATGTATTTAAACTTAAACTGCTATCAACTTTAAATAGACTTTTATATATACAGGCTGTTATATGTGAGCCCCATGGTAACCACAAAGCAAAAATCCATCGTAAATACACAAAAGATAATAAGAAGAGAAATTAAGCATAACATTAAAGAAAGTCATCATACCACAAGGGAAGTGATCTAGAGAAGAAAGGAACAGAGAGGAACTATGGAAATAGCTAGAAAACAGTGAACAAAATGGCAGTAATTCATACCTATCAATAATTACTTTAAATGGAAATGGACTAAATGCTCCAATTGAAAAACATAGGATGGCTGAATGGATAAAAAACAAGACCCTTCTATATGCTGTCTACAAGGGACTCACTTCAGATCTAAACACATACAGACTTAAAGTGAAGTAATAGAAAAAGATATTTCATGCAAATAGAAACCAAAAGAAAGCTAGGGTAGCTATACTATCAGACAAAATAGACTTTAAACAAAGACTATAATGAAAGACAAAGCTGAGCATTATATAATGATAAAGGGGTCAATCCAAAAAGAAGATATAACATTTGTAAATATTCATGGACCCAACACATGAGCAACCAAATATATAAAGCAAATACTAACAGACCTAAAGGGAGAAATTGATGGCAGAATAATAATAGTAGGTGCCTTTAATTTCCTGCTTATGTCAAAAAAATTAATAAGGAAATGTTGGCCTTAAATGACACAGTAGACCAGATGGACTTAATAGATAAATACAGATTATTTCATCCTAATGCAGCAGAATACACATTCTTCTCGAGTGCACATGGAATATTCTGCAGGATAGAATATTCTGCAGAATAGGGCACCTAAGTGCCTCAGTTGGTTAAGCATCTGCTTTCAGCTCAGGTCATGATCCCGGAGTCCCGGGATGGAACCCCACATCAGGCTCCCTGCTCAGCAGGGGGTCTGCTTCTCCCTTTGCCCTTCACACTACTCTTATGCTCTCTCCCACTCTCTCTCTCTCAAATAAATAAATAAACTCTTTTTAAAAAAGAGTATTCTGCAGGATAGAATATTCTGCAGGATAGGAATATTCTTCAGGCCACCAAACAGGTCTCAATGAATCTAAGAAGATTGAAATCATATCAAGCATCTTCACTTACCACAATAATATGAAACTAGAAATCAAGTAGAAGATAAAAATATGGAAAAATCACAAATATGTGGAGATTAAATAACAAGCTACTGAATAAGGAGTGGGTCAGTGGAAGGAGAAATAAAAAAAAATATCTTGGGACAAATGTAAATGGATATACAACATACCAAAATCTATGGTGAGAGCAGTAGCTGTTCTAATAGGTAAATTTGTAGCAATACAGGTCTATCTTAAGAAACAAGAAAAATCTCAAATAAACAATTTAACTTTACACCTAAAGAAACTAGAAAAAGAATAAAGTCCAAACTTAGTAGAAGGAAGGAAATAAAGATCAGAGGCAAAATGTATGAAATAGAGATTAAATATACAATAGAAAAGATCAGTGAAACCAAGAGCTGGTTCTTTGACAAAATAAAATTAAAAAACATTGGTGAGACACACTGAGAAAAAGAGAGATAGCTCAAATAAAATCAGAAATGAGAGAGGAAAAGTTACAACTGATACAAAAAGAAAAAAGAAAAGAAAAGAAAAAGGATCACCAGAGATTACTGTGGACAATAATACACCAATAAATTTCTAGAAATATACAACCTTCTAAGACTGAATCATGAAGAAATAGATAATCTGAATAGACTGATTATTAGTAGGAGATTGAATCAGTAATCAAAAACTCCCAGCAAACAGAAGTCCAGTAATAGATGACTTCATACGTGGATTCTACCAAGCACTTAAAGGAGAATTAACGCATGTCCTTCTCAAAACATTCCAAAAAATTAAAGAAGAAGAGTTGCTTCCAAACTTATTTTTCAAGGTCAGCATTACCCTGATACCAAAACCAGATCAAGGAACCACAAAAAAAAAGAAAACTACAGGCCAGTATCATTGATGAATATTGATGCAAAAATCCTCAACAAAATATTGGCAAAACTAATTGAACAATACATTAAAATGATCATGCAACATGATCATGTGGGATTTATTCCAGGGATACAAGGGTGGTTCAACATCTGTAAATTAATCAACATGATATACCACATTAACAAAATGAAGGATGAAAATCATGTTCATCTCAATAGACACAGATTTTTTTTTGACAAAGTTCAACAGTCATTTATCATAAAAACTCAACAAAGTGGTTATAGAGGGGACATACCTCAACATAATAAAGGCCATATAGGACAAATCCATAGCTAACATCATACTCAGTGGTGAAAAGCTGAAATCTTTTCCTTTAAGATCAGGAATAAGATGATAATGTCCGCTCTTTCTTGTCACTTTTATTCAACATAGTATTAGAGGTCCTAGCCAGGGCAATTAGGCAAGACAAAGATATAAAAGTCACTTAAATTGTAAAGGAAAAAGTAAAACTGTCACTATTTGTGGATTACATGTTTTCATATATAGTAAACCCCTAAGAATCCACCAAAAAATTGTTAGAACTAATAACAAATTCAGTAAAGTTTCAGAGTACAAAACCAATATATGAAAATCTGTTGTGTTTTTATACATTGACAGTGAACTATAAGAAAGAGACACTAAGAAAACAATCCCAGTTACAATTGCATCAGGAAGAATAAAATACCTAGGAATAAATTTAATCAAATAGGTGAAATTCCTGTACACTGAAAACTAGAAGACAGTGATGAAAAATATTTAAGAAGACATAAATAAATAGGAAGATATTCTATGCTTATGGATTAGAAGAATTAATATTGTTAAAATGTCCATATTAGCTAAAGCAGTCTATGTATTAAATGCTTCCTTCTGAAAATTTATGGCATTTTTCACAGAAATAGATCAATCCTATAATTTGTATGAAACCACAAAGATCCCAAGATGCCAAAACAATTCTGAGAAAGAACAAATTTGGAGGTATCACAATTCCAGATTTGAATATACACTACAATAGCACCAAAAATCATACCTTATCTTGGAATTAACTTAACCAGAGAGGTAAAGGATCTATATTCTAGAAACTACAAATCACTCTTGAAAGACATTGAAGAAGACACAAAAAGATGGAAAAATATTCCATGCTCATGGATCGGAAGAATTAACATAGTTAAAATGTCTATGCTACCCAGAGAAATCAACACTTTCAATGCTATCCCGATCAAAATACCAATGCCATTTTTCAAAGAACTGGAACAAACAGCCCTTAAATTTCTGTGGAACTAGAAAAGGCCCCGAATTGCCAAGAAATTATTGAAAAGGAAACACAAAGTTGGGGGCATCATGTTGCTGGATTTCAAGCTATACTACAAAGCTGTGATTACCAAGACAGCATGGTACTGGCACAAAAACAGACACATAGACCAATGGAACAGAATAGAGAACCCAGAAATGAGCCCTTGGCTCTATGGTCAACTAATCTTTGACAAAGCAGGAAAAAACATCCAGTGGAAAAAAGTCTCTTCAATAAATGGTGCTGGGAAAATTGGACAGCTACATGCAAAAGAATGAAACTTGACCACTCTCTCACACCATACACAAAGATAAACTCCAAATGGATGAAAGACCTCGATGTGAGACAGGAATCCATCAAAATCCTACAGGAGAACATAGGCTGCAACCTCTTCGACATCGGCTACAGCAACTTCTTTCATGACACGTCTCCAAAGGCAAGGGAAACAAAAGAAAAAATGAACTTGCGGGACTTCATCAAGATAAAAATTTTCTGCACAGCCAAGGAAACAGTCATCAAAACAAAGAGGCAACCCACAGAATGGGAGAAGATATTTGCAAATGACACTACAGATAAAAGGCTGGTATCCAAGATCTATAAAGAACTTCTCAAGCTCAATATACGAGAAACAAATAATCAAATCAAAAAGTGGGCAGAAGGCACTTTTCCAATGAAGACATACGAATGGCTACAGACACATGAAAAAATGTTCAACATCACTAGCCATCAGGGAATTTCAAATCAAAACCACATGGAGATACCACCTTATGGCAGTTAAAATGGCAAAAATTGACAAGGCAAGAAACAACAAATGTTGGAGAGGTTGTGGAGAAAGGGGGAAATCCCTTTCATTCTTGGTGGGAATGCAGGTTGGTATAGCCACTTTGGGAAACAGTGTGGAGGTCGCTCAAAAGGTTAGAGCTACACTATGACCCAGCAATCACACTACTGGGTATTTACCCCAAAGATACAGACGTAGTGAAGAGAAGGGCCATATGCACCCCAATGTTCATAGCATTGTCCACAGTAGCTAAACTGTGGAAGGAGCCGAGATGCCCTTCTACAGATGAATGGATAAAGAAGATGTGGTCCATATATACAATGGAATATTACTCAGCCAGCAGAAAGAATGATTACCCAACATTTGCAGCAACATGGACGGGAGTGGAGGAGATTATGCTTAGTGAAATAAGCCAAGCAGAGAAAGACAATTATCATATGGGTTCACTCATTTGTGGAACATGAGGAATAGCAGGGACATCGGTAGGAGAAGGAAGGGACGAAGGAAGGGGGGGTAACAGAAAGGGGAATGAAGCATGAGAGACTATGGACTCTGGGAAACAAATTGAGGGCTTCAGAGGGGAGAGGGGTGGGGGATTGGGATAGACTGGTGATGGATATTAAGGAGGGCACATATTGTGATGAGCACTGGGTATTATATGCAAATAATGAATCATGGAGCACTACATCAAAAACTAAGGATGTACTGTATGGTGACTAACATAACAATAAATTATTATAAAAAATGAATATACACTACAAACCTCTAGTAATCAAAACAGTGTGGTATCAACATAAAACAGACACATAGATCAATGGAACAGAATAGAGAGCTTATAAATAAACCCATGCATATATAGTTAATTCATGATAAATGGAGGCAAGAATATACAACAAATAAATGGTGTTGGGGAAACTGGACAGCCACATGGAAAATAATGGAACTGGACAACCATGTTACACCATACACAAAAATTAGCTCAAAATCAATTAAAGTCTTGAATGTAGTATCTGCAACTGTAAAACTCCTGAAGAAAACATAGGTGGTAGGCTTTTTGACATTATTCTTGGCTGACTCCAAAGGCAAGGTCAAGAAAAGTAATCTGACTCCAAAGGCAAGGGCAAGAAAAGCAAAAATAAACAAGCGGTAGTACATCAAACTAAAATCTTCTGTAGGAAGGAGACCATCAACAAAATAAAAAGGCAACCTACTGAATAGGAGAAGATATTTCCAAATCATATATCTAAGAAAGGGTTAATATACAAAATATATAATGAACTCCCATAATTCAATATCAGAGAAATAATCTGATTAGAAATGGATAGATCTGAATAGACATTTTCCCACAGAAGATATATAAATGTCCAACAAGCACATGTAAAGATGCTTAACATCACTAATCATGAGGGAAATGCAAATCAAAACCATGTGATATCACTTCTCACCTGTTAGAATGGCTATTATCAAAAAGATAAGGAATAATAAGTTGGCAAGAAGAGAAAAGAGAATCCTTGTGCACCGTTGGTGGTGATGTAAATTGGTACAATTACTGTGGAAAACACTATGGAGATTTCTCAAAAAAAAAAATAGAAATACCATATGATCCAGCAATTCCAATTCTGGAATAAAAAAATGTGAAAATATTATTTCAAAAAGATATATGTACTCCTGTGTTCATTGCAGCATTATTTACAATAGCAAAGATATGGAACTAATCTAAGCATCCATTGATGGATGAATGGATAAAGATGTGGTATAAATACACAATGGAATACTACTCAGTCATAAAAAAGAATGAGATCTTGACACTTGTGGCCATGTAAGTGTACCTTGAGGATATTATACTAAGTGAAGTAAGTCAGAGAAAGACAAATGCCATATGATTTCACTTATATGCAGAATTTAAAAAAAAACACAAGGAAACAAAACAAAACTAGTAGACATCCAGAACTGTTAGTTGCCAGATGGAAGGGGAGTTGAGAGTATAAATAAGTAACAGGGATGTAATATTACAGCATTGCTGTAGTCAGTAATGTTGTATCGCACATTCGAAAGTTGCCAAGAGAGTAAATCTTAAAAGTTCTCATCACAGGAAAAAAATTGCGAAACTTTGCGTGGTGACTAATGGTAACTAGACTTATTGTGGTGACCATTTCATAGGTTACACAAATATCACATCATATACATGAATCTAATATAATGTTATATGTCAATTATAGCTCAATAAAAAAGCACATTATATATTAATGATAAAAAAAGTATTTGGTAGAGTTTACCAATGAAACCGTCTGTTCTAGGCCTTTTTTTATTGGGAAGTTTTTGATTACTGCTTCAATCTCTTTACATTTTATAGGCCTATTCAGAATTTCTGTTTTTTCCTGAGTCAGTTTTGATAATTTGTGTGTTTCTAAGGTTCGTACATTTCATATAGGTTAACTAATTTTTTGGCCTACAATTATTCATGATATTCTTCTTTTATGATCCTTTTTCTTTCTGTAAGTTTAGTGGTAATGTCTCTATTTTCATTTCTGATTTTAGGAGTTGGAGTATTCTTTCTTTTTTCTTTAGGGTAGCTTAATATTTGTCAATTTTGGTGTTTTTGAAGAACCAACTTTTGGTTTCATTGATTTTATTTACTATTTTCTATTTTATCTCCATTCTAATATTTATTATTTCCTTTTTTTCTGCTAGCTTTGCATTTAGTTTGCTCTTCTTTTTCTAGTTCCTAACGTTGTATAGCTATATTAATTATTTGAGATCTTCTTTATTCTTTTTCCTCCTCCTCTTTCTCTTCTCTCCATCTGTTTTCTCTTCCCACCTCCTTTTTCCTTCCCTCTCTTCCCTTTCTTCTTCCTCCTTTTCCACCCCCTACCCCCTTTTCCTTCTTTTTGCTTAGAGTCTCTGGATTAATTAGTTCAGAATCTCCAAAGAAGTTTTTTTCTCACAGTAAGCTTGCCAGCTTAGCTGATGGGCACCCATCTGAAATGATTTCCTTTTTAAGTACAAACTTTAAGGAATTACAGCTAAAATTTCCCTCTGAGCTCTGCTTTCACTTTATTCCCTATATTTTAATGTAATTATTATTTTTCATTCATCTCAAATTCTTTTTTAATTTCCTTTGCAATTTCTTTGACTTATTGGTTGCTTAAGAGTACGTTGTTTAATTTACACATAGTTGCGGATTTTCCATTTTTCCTTCTTGTGGTGATTTCTAGTTTTATTCTGTTGTAGTTAGAAACTATTCTCTTTGTGATTTCAGTCTTATTTAATTTTCAAAACTTTTTTTGTGATATAACATACAGTCTGCCCTGGAGAATGAATGTTCCATGTGTACTTGAGAGAACTGTATTCTTCTTTTGTTGAGTGGAATATTCTAGAAATATCTGTTATATCTAGTTGGTCTATAATGTTGTTCAAGTCCTTATTTTCCTTATTGATCTTCTGTCTAGTTAGTCTACACGTCATGCAGAGTGATGTATTGAAATTCCCAACCATTATTGTGGACTATTTCTCTATTCAGTTTTGTCAATTTTTGTTTCATATGTTTTGGCACTTTGTCATGAGATATATACATGTTTATAATTATTATATTTCTTGATGGATTAAGTGAGATTACTTTGAAAAGACATTTTCTTGGTTCTTTTCTAGATCACGATTGGAGATATTGGAACACTTTTTAAGATTCGTATTGGTCATACTAACTCTGGACCCTCCCCTTCCTGGCACTGTAAAGAGGTAAAGACCTATCAACACTCCCTTCCTTTGCAAAACCCTCTGCAAATTCTGTTCAGGAATCAAACCTCAAAGAGGCATTTCACACCTGTTGCAAATTGATGGAATCAAACCTAGATCTTTTTAGTCAGTATGTTTGTCAAAACAACAGTATCATATGCCCTTATTAATAATTTAATTCCTAATTTATTGAGGGAAGCACCTCAAGTAAATAATCCTTTTACCTCTTTGCAAAGAAAAGAAAGTACTTGGGACTCTGGATAAACTCCCATTACTTCTTCTTTTTATTTTAGTTTTAACTATTTTATTATTATTTTTATTAAGTAGAGTTGAAACACAGTGTTACATTAGTTTCAGGTGTACAACATCGTGTTCTGACAATTACATTGCTTCTTGATATGGTTGCACTATTGATGAAAATGTGACTAGGTGAATGTTATCTGTTTTGAAAGGATTGTAAAAATAGACCATTTGTGTTGGTGAAATAATAATCTGCTAGACTTGAATGCCAGCTCTCAAATTTGGTCTATTCATGCTAAGCAAATAATGCCACTTGAATACTTTTAGTAACAAAAAAAAGGCTTACATTTTCCAAATTATTCAGAATTAAAAATTTTACTTATTACCATAGTTGCCAACAAATGCTCTTCAACACTGAAAATCAAAAATCTTGTTATCCATTTTCGTGTATGGTATATTTTCATCTTTTGTCATTTCAAAATAAATGAACTTATGTAAGCAAGTTCTCAAAATGCAAAGAACATCTTGTCAATCTCTGATATTCTTGGCAGACTTGTTCTACAGTTTTGTAATATGTGAGAAAATTAATGAAAAATTTGTGGAAATGAGTAATCCCTTAAAAATGCTATTATTCTGTTAGCATATATATATATATATATATATTTTTTTTTTTTTAATAATGCCATCTTCTTTGGGACACCTGGTAGCTCAGTTGGTTAAGCATATGCTTTCCGCCCTGGTCATGATCTCAGGGTCCTGGGATCGAGTCCATGTGGGGCTCCCTGCTCAGTGGGTGCCTGCCTCTCCCTCTGCCCCTCCCCCTGAGAATATGCTCTCTCTCTCTCTCACTATCTTTCTCTCAAATAAATAAAATCTAAAAAACAAAAATGCCATCTTCTTTGCATTGAAGTCACAAAAGATCCTGAAGGAAATTGAAAAATGAAACCCACTTTATGAAAATATGAATGTAGAAGTTAGATTACTGCCTTGCTTCTATATGGCATAATCTTCTTTTATGCTATATAGAGTTTTTGAAGTATGCTATTCAAATTGATACTTAAGTGATCATATATAACATCTTTTACTTTTTTCTCTCCTAGTAAGTTAATTTATGAAAATTATCATTAATACTCCTGCAACGTGATTTGATTGAAAACCAGTAAGCAATATTATATTCAGCTGGGATGTTGAGACAGTGGTTAAGTGATCTGACAAGATTTTGTAATATTGCAGAGGAAAGACAAAAAAATTGGCTGAACATTCCTGTTGTTTGTCCTTGTAAGACAATTACTGTCATTGCAAGGCAACTTGTTTGCCTGAGTTTTACCTCACCTGTCTTTGAGTACCAATGAAGAAGAGAGGTGTTCTTGATTCAAAGTTTTATTCTAGGTAGATAAAGCACTTATATAATTTACTAATTTTGCCAAGTTAAGTTGCTAGATAATGTGTTAGGTATTTTCTGTTCAATTCTTATAGTTTAGAAGTTTAAAATTTTAAATTTAAAGTAAGCCGATTTGTGCCTATAACTTGAAGGGATTTGAATTAAAACATTTAGTCCATTATAGCAATAATGATACAATGTTTCCAGAGTCCATAAAATAATTGCATTACTTTTAGGACTTTAATCTTGGTTCTTTCAAGTTTAGTTAATAAGATTACAAAATGAAAATTTTCAAATGATGATTTATTTTGTATTTCTCAAGTAATTTGGCTTGGGCTTTACTTAAAATAACCAAATCAAATAGCAATGCCAGCAGTCTTGTAAACCAATGATAATTCTGTGTTTCTCAGGAAGCCTTTCTAAAAGTGTGATTGTACCAAAATCACACATGGTATGAATTATTGAATGCAAATTTCTGGGCCTTACCAAATCTACAGAATTAGTAAGTTTAGGGATTGAAAATCTATCTTTATAACAACCTCATTTCTTAAACACATTAAAATAGAAAATCTCTGATTAAGGCATTTTAAAGATTATAAGATTAATTTAATAGATAAAGTAACACTCACTGAAGCTTTTAAAACAATAATAGTACCCTACTCATGAAAGACAGATTTTAGAATCAGGAATCTTAGTTTCTACTTTCTGATGATTTTTAGAATTCATCTGATCCTAACAGAATTTATTAACATCTTTGTTTAACTCCAGGGTAAATGGAATAGAAATAATATGGCATAAGAGATACCCAAATAAATAATTATTGCTTAAATTTCATTCATTGCTGAGGACCCACAGAAAAAATACTGTATAAGTTTGATTCTGTAGTGCATGAAATCTAAGCTCATGTTAACATTTTATAAAATCATTTTGAAATAAAAAAGGTATTTACTAAGGATTTAGAACAGGGAATTAATAGATTTTTGAAAATTGTGAATCTCTTTCTAAATAGGAAAATATTGACACTTAGAAAATTTGGGGAGGAAACTGGTATTTTTAGCATTTCAATATAGAGAAATTAGAAATAGAAAAATTTCAAAATAAAGAAAAGAAATGTCATTGTACTTGAGATGGCAATAAAAGAAGAAATTTTCTTGTCAAGTATTCAACAACTTGTATTTAAAAAGAAGTATCATGATATTCTATGAGCTAAGTGTCAGGCTTGGACAAAAACTTTTGACTCTTTGATAAAGTATTCTTACATGTTTTACAAGAAATACTGTTGCTTTGTAGATACAGTTGTGGAACATGAATTCTGGAAAAAAGTTTTATATACCTGTTCAACGATGGTTGGCACGAGATCAAGAGGATGGGGAAATTTGTCGAGAATTTCCTGTTTTAAACAAAGGACAACCCATGCTTCCAGGTAGGGAAGATGCAACTCCAGGAAGCACAAATAAAACTTGTTTGCCTAAATGCTTAAAGACAGGGAACTTGATAAATACATGTTGAGTAAACAAATAAATGAACAAATGATGATTAAGCAACTGCTCATTTTTTACCAATTATCTCTTCTGATGTGAAAGCTGCATCTAAATATTTTGTAGTTGTTTCATGTACTGGCATTCAGGAATGTGTTTTTGTCTACAATTAACCTTGCAGGGAGGTCAAATGAGATTCCTCTATTTTTGTTTTAAGATTTTATGTATTTATTTAGAGAGAGACAGAGCATAAGCAGGGGAAGGGACAGAGGGAGAGGGACAAGCAGACACCCCGCTGAATGGGGAGCCCCATGTGGGGTTCTGTCCTGGGACCCTGGGATCATGAGCTGAATTGAAGTCAGACACTTAACCAACTGAGCCACCCAGGTGCCCCTGAAATGTCTCTTAATCAAAACAAGAAAATTAATTTTTAGAAGGTCATGATACAGTGGAGTGCCCAACGAAGAAGTTATTCCATGGCTAAGAAATGCAAGTCAGTGTACACTTTACCCACCAGGTTCTACCTTAGTTTTGAAGAATTTACTACTTGCTCAGGAAATGAAAACAGAACTGCTCAATGACTTTTTAAGCATTTGGCCAAAAGCAGAGGTGTATTCAAGCCTTATGTAAATATGGCTGAGAAATAGGTTAGTGAATCACTATGTACTGCATAGTTCAGGGTGACTCTGTAAGAGCTGTTTGCTCTTGTGTCGGCTGGTCTCTGCTTTGGAAGAGAATAGGAGAATAGGAAAAGGGTACATAAGAATTATTAAATGGGTAATTTACAAAAAAATTTTTCTTCTATCCAGAATATTTCTTACCCAAAATGTGATGTCTTAATTTTCTAAAGCAATAAATGGTAATAAATATTATGTGAAGATTAAGAAGAGTTCCACAATGTCATATAATCTGATATTAGGCTTAGGTATGTAATAACTTGTGTAACTTTTTTAAGGAAAGTAAAACATATGCAGAAGCTGATGATTCCATTGTGGCTTTTTAACTAAGGTGTAATAAACTCTCTGTTAATTTTCTGAAGTTGAAATATTTTGAAATATATGAATAGTTCCATTTGTGGAAAAGTGAAGGCTTGTATGAGCGTTGTTCTCACCATTCATAAGCATTTTTATCACCCTTTATAAGCATTCTTCTCAATATTCTTCCTCATCAGCCTATTTGCTTCGCCCAAAATGAGACATTGGCCAGGTACCCTGTTCCTACCCCACTGTTAGCCAGGATGCAGAGGTTATTTTTTGCTTTTTGGTCTCTTAACTGTAAAATTCTGTTCAAAGGATGCGTATTCTTCAAATACATAATAATTTTTCTTGCTTTGTTTGTAGTACTTGGTACTTAAGGTTTATTAATAAACATTTTCCCCCAGTTTCTTCCCCCAGTTGGAGAAACCTCTTATATGTTATCTCTGTGCTATCTGTACCCTCTCATGTACTGTTAATAAACTTGGTAAGCTTTTAGTTATCTAAATCTCATTAGTAGATATAACAAATGATAGCTGATCTTAGCCATACTTTTGTTTAATATTCTAGCAAAGATTGGTGCCATGTTGAAGTGATGTTATTATAGATAAGTGACAGCTTTCTCTGGTGACAGAGACATCAGTTCTAGGTGGTATAAACAAGGAAACGCTAGATTAGTGTCTTTTTTGCTGTATTGAGTACCTTTGAGTCTATAAAGAATTAGGGCAGTATTTGTCATTTTTTTTTTAAAGAGGGAGAGAGAGTGGGAGGGGGCAGGGAGAGGCAGAGGAAGAGAGAGACTCTTAAGCAGGCTCTGTGCCCAGCGTGAAGCCTGACTCAGGGCTCCATCTCACAACTCTGAGATCATGACCTGAACTGAAATCAAGAGTTGGACACTTAACCCACTGAGCCACCCAAGCACCTCAGGGCAGTATTTGTCATTTAAGGTAAAAAGAAGTCTTAAAATGTTTGCCTGATTAACCAGTATACTATCATATGTACCTGAAAAAAATATATGTTTTATAATTATGGAATTATTTTCCTATAGTGGGTAAGGGTTACTAAGATAACCAGAGAAAAAAATGGACTTTCTTAGGCTGGTAAAGGTATTTCTTTTTAATTTTAATTTAATTTTATTATTATTATTGTTTTTTAAAGATTTTATTTATTTATTTGATAGAGGGAGAGACAGCCAGCGAGAGAGGGAACACAAGCAGGGGGAATGGGAGAGGAAGAAGCAGGCTCCCAGAGGAGGAGCCTGATGTGGGGCTCGATCCCATGACCCTGGGACCATACCCTGAGCTGAAGGCAGACGCTTAACGACTGAGACACCCAGGCACCCCTAATTTTAATTTTTAATTGTGATAACAAACACATAACAAAATTGACTGTCTTAACATATGTAAGTGTACATTTCAGGAGTGTTAAGTATATTCCCATTGTTTTGCAACAGACTTTAGGACTTTTATCATCTTCCCAAACTGAAATTTTATTTCTTCTTTTGTGAATTTTGGCAGATTGTCTATTTCAGGCAATTGGTTCACTTTACCTAGGTCATCAAATTTGTGAACATAGAGTTTTTCATAGCATTCCTTTAGTATAATTTTAAGTTTCCATGGGATCTGTAGTGACATTCCCTCTTTGATTTCTGGTATTACTAATTTGTGTCCTCTCTCTCTTTCTCAACTACCCTGGCTAGAGGCTTATTGATTTTATCAATCTTTTTGAATAACTTTTAGTTTCATTGATTTTCCTCTCTCGATTTCTTATTTTTGATTTCATTGATTTCTGCTCTAAGTCTTATTTCTTTATTTCTTGTCTACTTTGAATTTAATTTGCTCTTCTTTTTCCAGTTTCCCAGGGTGGAAACTTAGGTGATTGATTTTAGACTTTTCTTCTTTTCTAATGTAGGCATTCAATGTTGTAAATCCCTCAGCATTGCTTTTGCTCCATCCTACAAGTTTTGATAAATTGTGTTTCTATTTCAGTTAAGTTCAAAATATTTTAGAATTTTGCTTCAGATTACTTCTTTGACCCATGTGTTATTCAGAAGTGTGTATTTGATCTCCATGCATAATGGAATTCTTCAGTTATCTTTCTGTTACTGATGTCTAGCTTAATTCCATTGTGGTCTGAGAGAAGACATTGTATGATTTCTGTTCTTTTAAAGCTGTTAAGGTTTGTTTTATGGCCCAGACTGTGATCTATCTGGGTAAATGTCCCATGTGAGTGTGGGGAAGAATGTGTGTTCTGCTGTTGTTGGATGAAGTAATCTATAGATGTGAATTATAAACCGTTGATCCACAGTGTTATTAGTTCACTTATGTTCTTATTGATTTTCTGCTTGCTTGATCTGTCCATTTCTGGGAGAGGGGTGTTGAAGGCTCCAACTATGAGAGTGGATTCATCTATTTTTCCTTGCAATTCTATTACATATTCTACATGAGTTTTTGCCTCATGTAGTTTGATGCTCTGTTGTTAAGCATATACACATGAAGTATTATCATGTCTTCTTGGAGAACTGATCTTTTTATCATTATGTAATGCCTTTCTTTGTACCGGATAGCTTTCCCTGCTTTAATACCTGCTGTGACTGAAATTAATATAGCTATTCCTGCTTTCTTTTGATTAGTTTAATATGGTATATTTTTCTCTGTCCATTTACTTTTAATTGATGTGTATCTTTATATTAAAAGTATGTTTCTTATAGATAAAATAAAGTTGGGTCTTATTTTTTAATCCACTCAATTTTTTAATTGGTTCATTTAGACCATTGATGTCCAAAGTGATTGTCGATATAATTGGATTAATATATACCATATTTGCTACTGTTTTCTATTTGCTTCTTTTATTATTTGTTCCTGTATTTGTCTTTCACTCTTATTCTGTTTTTGTGATTTTATTTTATTTTTTAAAGATTTTATTTATTTATTTGACAGAGAGAGAGCATAAGCAGGAGGAATGGCCGGCAAGGGAGAGGGAGAAGCAGGCTCCCTACTGAGCAAGGAGCTCCACGTGGGGCTTGATACAGGGCTCCATCCCAGGACCCTGGGATCATGACCTGAGCCAATGGCAGACATTTAACTGACGGAGCCACCCAGGTGCCCCGTTTTTGTGATTTTAATAGAGCATTCAATTGAGAACATCATTCCATTTTCTTTCCTTTCTCAGCCTATCAGTTATACTTTAAAAAAAAACTTTATTAAACTTTATTTAATGGGTGCTCTACAGTTTCAAGTATACATTTACAGCTAATCCAAGTCCACTTTCAAATAACTATATCTCTTCATGGGCAATGTGAGTACCTTATAATAATGAATAATTCTTATCTTCTATGTCTTGTATCATTGCTTTATTTTTTATAAATAATAACACATAAGCATATATTATGTATACATAAACATACATAAATAAATGCATTGATGCTATTATTATTTTAAATAAGCATATGTTAAATGAGTTAAGAATAAGAAAAATAAAAGTTTTTGTTTTATCTTCATTTATTGCTTCTTTGATTGTCTTTCTTTCTTTACATAGGTCTGAATTTCTGACCTATATTATTTTCCTTCTTTTTTAAGAACACCTTTTAACAATTTCTGCAAGGCAGGTCTACTGGCAACAAATTTTCTCAATTTTTGTTTGTCTGAGAAAGTTTGTATTTCTCCTTCACTTTTGGTAGATAATTTCACAGGGTAGAGAATTCTATCTTGGTGTTTTTTTCTCTCAATACTTTTAATATTTCACTCTTTTCTTGCTTGCACGGTTGCTGAGAACTCAGATGTAATTCTTTGTTTCTTTATAAATAAGGTTTTTTTTTTCTTTATTTCTTCAGGATTTTTTTCCTTTATCTTTGGTTTCTTGTAATTTGAAAATGATATGCCTAAAGTAATTAAAAAATTTTTTATTTTGGCATTTACCCTTGGAGCTTCCTGGATCTTTGGTTTGATGTCTGACATTAGTTTGGGGAAATTTTTAGTCATTATTGTTTCAAATATTTCTTTTGTTCC
The DNA here is from genome assembly GCF_002007445.2 of Ailuropoda melanoleuca. Taxonomy (NCBI): domain Eukaryota; kingdom Metazoa; phylum Chordata; class Mammalia; order Carnivora; family Ursidae; genus Ailuropoda; species Ailuropoda melanoleuca. The sequence continues at coordinate 7,241,813 of NW_023179820.1, forward strand.
TTTCTTTCTTTTTCTTCCTGGTATTCCCATTGTGTGTACATTACACCTTTTGTGGTTGTCCCAGAGTCCTTGTTTTTCAGTCTTTGTTCTCTTTGCTTTTCAGTTTTGGAGGACTCTATTGATATATCTTTGATAGCTCAGAGATTCTTTACTCATCAGTGTAGCATCTAATAAGCCCATCAAAGGCATTCTTTGCTTTTGTTATAATGTTTTTTTTAATTTTTAAATTTATTCTATTTATATTTTTTATTTTTTAAAAAGATTTTACTTATTTATTTGAGAGACAGAGAGAGCACAAGTGGGGGGAGCTGCAGGCAGAGAGAGAGGGAGAAGCAGGCTCCCCGCAGAGCAGGGAGCCCAACACAGGGCTCGATCCTAGGACCCTGGGAATCATGACCTGAACCGAAGGCAGTTGCTTAACTAACTGAGCCACCCAGGCACCCCGGATAATTTTTTTAAAATTTATTTTTAAAGAGAGAGTGTGTGTGTGTGCCTAAGTGAGGTGAGGGGCAGAGGGAGAGAATCTTCAAGCAGACTCCCTACTGAGGGCAGAACCTGATGTGGGGCTTGATCCCATGACCCATGAGATCATGACCTGAGCCAAAACCAAGAGTTGGACGTTTAACTGAGTCACTCAGTTTCTCCTGTTACAATGTTTTTTATTTCTAGCATTTCTTTTTGATTCTTTCTTAAGAATCCCATCTTTCTGCTTACATTGTCCATTTGTTCTTGCATGTTATCTATGTAATCTATTAGAGTCTTTGGCATATTAATCATAGTTATTTTAAATTTCCAGTCTGATAATTTCAAGTGCCCTGCCATGTCTGCTTCTGATGCTTGCTCTTTCTCTTCAAATTGTGTTTTTTGCCTTTTAATATACCTTATAATTTTTTCTTGATAGCTGGCATGATGTACCAGACAAAAGGAAATATACTCAATAGGCCTTTAGTAGTACAGTGGTGAGGCATGGGTGGAGGGAAGCGTTTAATAGTCTTATAATTAGGTTTCAGTCTTTTAGTGATTCTATGCCTTTGTACCTTGAACTTCATAAGTATTTCTCAGTTTTTTTCCTTCTTTCTTAGAAGGGACAGGATGGCCGAGTTGGGTATTTCCCTTCCCTGTGCTCAGTCAGGCTCCATTAATACCCTAGCACGTTAGGATCTGGTTAATTTGTTTCTCAAGAGGGCAGGACTTATTAAGAAGAACATAGTGAGGGCTCTGGTGTAGTTAAAAATGCTTCCCTCTGCCAGAATTAGGAAGAAAATTTTCTCCCATATTTACTGTGAGAACCTAAGCAAGCTCCTGAAGGCAAAACTCACAAAAGCGCAGGGACTTCTATGATTAAGAACTCCCCCTGGAGTTTTTACCTCTCAGAGGGCAATGAACCTCCAACAATTTGTTAATTATAGTTCAGAATTTCCTGTGCCAGCAGTGGTTGCCATGGCAGTTTCTTTTCTTTCTTTTCTTCCTTTCTTCCTTCCTTTCTTTCTTTCTTTCTTCCTTCCTTCCTTCCTTCCTTCCTTCCTTCCTTTCTTTTTTGAAGATTTTGCTTATTTATTTTAGAGAGAGCATGAGTGGGGAGGGGCAGAGAGGTAGGGAGAAAGAATCTGAAGTGGACTCTGTATTGAGCACGGAGCCCAATGCAGGCTTGATCCCAACCGGGAGATCCCGACCTGAGCTGAAACTGAGAGTGAGACACTTAACCGACTAAGCCACCCAGGCACCCCTCCATGGCAGTTTCTATTCATGAGTCTTTGCTACCATCTAAGCTGTGACTCCTTCTTTGCGCATCTGTCTCTCCAGTCTTGGGGGCTGTAGGTTGCCCTGGGTCCTTATCTCTTTTATGGATTCAAAAAGAGTTGTTGATTTTTTTAGTCTGTTCAGCTTTTTGCTTGTTAGGCTGGAGTGGTACCTTTGAAGCTTCTTACATGTGGAACAGGAACCAGAGCTGAAACTCTATACCAATTAAACAGTAATTCCCTCTCCTTCATTCACTCAGCATTTGGCAATCAACTTTCTACTTTTTATTTTCTATGATTTTGACTACTTTAGAATCATGAGTGGAACATATATTTACCACTTTGTAATTGGCTTATTTCACTTAGCATACTATTCTTGTGGTTCATCCATGTTGTACTATGTAACAGAATTTCCTTCTTTCTTAAGGTCACAACATGTTCTTTTTGCTCCTCTGACTAGATAATTTCAAATCACCCACTTGTCTTCAAATTCACAGATTCTTTTTCTGGTCAAGTTTACTTGTTAAATCTGCTTAATGAATTTTTCAATTTGGTTAACTTCAGCTCCAGAAGTTCTGTTTGGTTCTTCATAGTTTCTACCTCTTTTTTTGATATTCTCATTTTGTGCATCATTTTCCTGATGTTATTTAGTTGTAATTCTGTGTTCTATTTTAGGTCATTTTTTATCTTTTTTTAATGTTTTTTTTATTACATTAGTCACCATACAGTACATCCCTGGTTTCTGATGTAAAGTTTGAAGATTCATTAGTTGTGTATAACACGCAGTGCACAATGCAATACGTGTCCTCCCCACCACTCATCACCAGCCTATCCCATTCCCCCAACCCCCTTTCCACTGGATTTTTTTTCCTGCTTTATCAAAGATTAGTTGCCCAAAGAGCCGAGGGTCCATTTCTGGGTTGTATATTCTGTTCCATTTGTCTATGTGTCTGTTTTTGTGCCAGTACCATGCTGTCTTTGTGATGACAGCTTTGTAGTACAGCTTGAAATCCGGCATTGTGATGCCCCCTTTGTTTTTCCTTTTCAACAGTTCCTTGGAGATTCGGGGCCTTTTCTGGTTCCATACAAATTTAAGGACTATTTGTTCCAGTTCTTTGAAAAAATGTCCTCGGTATTTTGATCAGGATGGCATTGAAAGTGTAGATTGCTCTGGGTAGCATGGACATTTTAACTATGCTAATTCTTCCGATCCATGAGCATGGAATATTTTTCCATCTTTTTGTGTCTTCCTCAATGTCTTTAAAGAGTGATTTTTAGTTTCTAGAATATAGATCCTTTACATCTCTGGTTAAGTTAATTCCAAGGTAACGTGTGGTTTTGGTGCTATTGTAAATGGGATGGATTCCCTAATTTCTCTTTCTTCAGTCTCATTATTCATGTATAGAAACGCAACTGATTTCTGAGCATTGATTTTTATCTGCCACATTACTGAATTGCTCTATAACTTCTAATAGTTTGGGAGTGGATTCTTTTGGGTTTTCCATATAGAGTATCATGTCATCTGCGAAGAGAGACATTTTGACTTCTTCTTGCCAATTTGGATACCTTTTATCCCTTTTTGTTGTCTGATTGCTGTTGCAAGGACTTCTAGTACTATGTTGAATAATAATGGCGAGAGTAGGCATCCTTGCCGTGTTCCTGATCTTAAGGGAAAGTCTTTCAGCTTTTCCCCATCGAGAATGATATTTGCTGTGGGCTTTTCATAGATGGTTTTTATGAGATTGAGGAANCTGAAGGGTTTTAATCAGGAAAGGATGCTGTATTTTGTCAAATGCTTTTTCTGCATCAATGGAGAGGATACTATGGTTCCTGAGTCTTTTCTTGTTGATATGATGTATCACGCTAATCGATTTGCAGGTGTTGAACCACGATTGCATCCCAGGTATGAATCCCACTTGGTCATGATGGATAATCCTTTTAATGTACTGTTGGATTCTGTTAGCCAGGATCTTGTTGAGGATTTTGGTGTCCATATTCATTTGGGAAATCCGTCTGTAATTCTCCTTTTTGAGGGGGTCTTTGCCTGGTTTGGGGATCAAGGTAATATTGGCCTCATGGAATGAGTTTGGTAGCTTTCCTTCTGTTTCTATTTTTTGTAATAGCTTTAGAAGAATAGGTATTATTTCTTCTTTGAATGTTTGGTAGAATTCCCCAGGAAAACCGTCCAAGCCTGGAGTTTTGTTATTTGGAAGGTTGTTTATCACTGACTCAATCTTTTCATAATTAATTGGCCTGTTTAAAAAATTAATTTCTTCCTTTTTCAGTCTTTTTTTTTCTTAAAGATTTTATTTATTTATTCGACAGAGATAGAGACAGCCAGCGAGAGAGGGAACACAAGCAGGGGGAGTGGGAGAGGAAGAAGCAGGCTCACAGCAGAGGAGCCTGATGTGGGGCTCGATCCCATAATGCCGGTATCATGCCCTGAGCCGAAGGCAGATGCTTAACCACTGTGCCACCCAGGCGCCCCCCTTTTTCAGTCTTGGTAGTTTTTAGGTTTCCAGAAAGGCATCCATCTCTTCCAGATTGCTTAATTTATTGGCATATAGCTGTTGATAAAAGTTTCTAATAATCCTTCCAATTTCATTGGTGTTGGTTGTGACCTCTCCTTTTTCATTCATAATTTTATTAATTTGGGTCTTTTCTCTATTCTTTTGGATAAGTCTTGCAGCAGTCTGTCAATTTTATTGATTCTCTCAAAGAACCAGCTTCTAGTTCTGTTGATCTGCTCTACTGTACTTCTGCTTTCTAATTCATTGATTTCTGCTCTAATCTTGGTCAACTGCTTCCTCGTGCATGGATTAGGCCTGTCCCTCTGTTGTTGTTCCAGCTCTTGAGGTGAGAATATAAAAAGATTTTTCTATCTTTTGAGTGAGGCTTGAATGGCTATGTATTTCTCCCTTACGACTGCCTTTGCAGTATCCCAGAGGTTTTGGACCGTTGAGTTTTCATTCTCGTTGGTCTTCATAAATTGTTTAAATTGATTTTTGATTTCCTGGTTTATGGAGTCATTCCTGAGCAGGATGGTTCTTGGTCTCCAAGTGTTTGAGTTTCTTCCAAATTTTTCTTTGTGGTTGAGTTCCAATTTGAGCGTTGTGGTCTGAGAATATGCAGGGAATAATTTCAGTCTTTTGGTATCGGTTGAGACCTGTTTTATTTCCCAGAACATGGTCTATTCTTGAGAATGTTCCATGGTCTTTAGACTAGAATGAGTATTCTTTAGTTCTGGGGTGTAGTGTTCTATATATATCTATGAGGCCCAACTCATCGAGTATGGCATTCAAAGCTCTTGTTTCTTTGCTGATTTCTTGCTTAGGTGATCTGTCTATTGCTGATAGTGGAGTGTTGAGGTCTCCTACTATTAGTGTGTTTTTATCTATATGTCTCTTTATTGTGATTAAGAGTTGGCTTGTGTATCTTGCTGCTCCCCTGTTGGGGGCATATATATTTATAATTGTCATATCCACTTGTTGCATACATCCTTTAACAATAATATAGTGCCCTTCTGTGTCTCTAACTATAGTCTTTATTTTAAAATCCAATCTGTCTGATATGAGAATTGCTACCCCAGCTTTCTTTTGAGGTCCATTGGCATGAAGGATGGTATTCCATCCCTTTACTTTCTGTCTGAATGTATCTTTAGGTTCAAAATGAGTCTCTTGTAGACAGCAAATGGATGGGTCATGTCTTTTTATCCAATCTGCAACCCTGTGGCATTCATGGGAGCATTTAGGCCATTTACATTGATCCTGATTATTGAAAGATATGATTTTAATGATGCCATGTTGCCAGTAAAGTCTTTGTTTCTATAGATTGTGACTTTCTGTTCTGTATGACTCTAGGGGCCTTTTTAGAACCCTCTTTAATATCTCCTGTAGGGCTGGTTTCATGGTTATGAAATTGGTCAATGACTGGCGATTCTGGAAGGTCTTTATTTCTCCATCAATTCTGAATGACAGCCTTGCTGGATAAAGGATACTTGGCTGCATGTTTTTCTCTGAAAGAGCTTTAAAAATGCCCCCCCCCCAAACCTTTCTCTCATTCCAGGTCTGTGTAGACAGGTCTGACATAATTCTGATACCTTTGCTTTGGTATGTGAGAAGTATCTTTGCCCTGGCCGCTTTCAATAATGTATCCTTGGATCTAATATTTGCAAATTGCGCTATGACGTGACGTGGTGTAGGTTTGACATGGTTGAGTTTGGGAGGGGTCCTCTCTGCCTCTTGGACACGAATGTTTGTTTCCCTTGCTAGATTAGGGATGTTTTCAGCTACAATTTGTTCAAACATCTCTTCTATACCTCTATTTTTCTCCACCCCTCGGGGATGCTGATGATTCTGACATTGGAACGTTTCATTGAGTCAGTAATCTCCCGTAACCTACTTTCCTGAGCGTGGATTTTTTTCAGTCCAGATTCTATTTTAGCTTTTTCTTTTACTAACCCATCCTCCAATTCACTGATACGTTTTTCTGCCTCATTCACCCTGGCCGTCAGAGCCTCTAGTTCTGACTGCATTTGGCTCATAGAATTTTTAATTTCTGCAAGATTCGCTCTCATTTCTGCCCTTAGAGATTCTATACTCTCATTAACATTTTCATTAATACTTTTTTCAAGTCTACACATCATCTTGACCATTGTTACTCTGAATTCCATTTCTGATAATTTGGTTATATCCATATCCATTAGTTCTGTGGCAGACGGCACAGACTCATTGTCTTTTCTTTGCTGAGGGCGATTTCTCCTTCTCGTCATTCTGATGAGGAGAGGTTGCGGGGTTGTCCAGAGCCCAAATTATTGACCGGGACCCAGGCCGTGTGCCCTTGTTTTATAGGGATCTTAGGGATGTGGGCTTCTTGATTTTTCAGCCTGCCTTCTGGGGGAGGGGCCTGCCATGCTGATACTCAGGCAACCCTGTTTGGGTAGAGTCTCCTTGTCCCCTGCAAGGGGGGATGGGGATGGGCACACCGTGAGCCCGTGTTACCAGGCTTTTGTTCTCTAGCGGCTTTCCCTGGCGGTTTGCTGTGCCTCTTCTGAGAGTCAGAGTAGCAGTGGCCGAATCTCAGCCTCTGTCTTAGAACAGAGGGATCGTGGACTGTTTTCCATGATGTTCTGGCCACTTTAACTCTGTTTCTGTTGGTGCTGCTCAACCCTGCAGCATCCCGGGATGTGAGCCCCACACCCAGCGTCCCAGCCCTCCCTTCCAGGGCTGGCACATCTCTGTCCTTTGTGTTTCTAACACCGCCAGCCACCAGCTGCCCCGGCGCGCTCCCGGAGCTCCCAGTCTCAGTCTGGATCCAGTGAGCACACCAGAGTTTCATGAGAAGTCTGGTGGCGCACGCTCCCTGCTCACGGTCCCAGTCTGTTTTCTCGCAGGTGCTGTCCTCAAATCTGCCTGCTCCCCCGTGCAGGTGGCTCCCGCTTCCCGGCACCCGAATGCGGCGGCTCCCTCCCCCTTCCGTTTATCTTCTGATATCTGTGCACGGTTTCACGGCTCCCTGCTTCGTACCTCAATACTCAGTGCTGGAGATGTTCATTTGTAGAGATCCAGATGTATCTTCCTTTGTCTCAGGCTTATTCCGTGGATGTTCAGGCTGGTCTGGTACGTATCCAATTTGACTCAGGGGACCGGCTGAAAAAGGGGTCCCCTACTCCTCCGCCATCTTAACTCTTCCTGTGAATACTCTTCCTTTGAGAGCCAGTCACTAATACACTATGTTGACTCTGGCACCCATTTAAGTCAGGTTCCCTGAGATCTTCTCCCAGTGGGCTTCTTATTTGCCCCCACAGTCTGGTGTGCCAGTGAGAGCCATCAATCAAAACCAGCTTCTAGTCAGTCTCAGGAAGCCACTATTCTTGGAGCCCTTCCTTTCGCACTGAGGTGTGATAATAAAACGCCAACCTGACGACAGGAAGAGCAGTGAGTCTAGGTCATTTTTTATCTTTAAGATGAGTATTTGAACTCATTGTCAGGTTATTCATAGGTCTCCATTTCTTTATCATTGGTCTTCTTTTTTGAGATTTAATTTTTTCCTTTTATTGGGCCAAATATTTTTTTTTTTTGGCTTCATACTCTTTCTCCTCTCCTTCAGCTACTATGTGACATGAGTATCAGATTTTTTATTATTGTTCCACAGGTCTCTGAGGCTCTGTTTATTTATTTATTATTTTTTTAAAGAATATTTTTCTCTTTTGTTAATTTGGATAATTTCTATTTATTCTTTCTTCAAATTCACTAATGTTGTCTTCTGTCCTTCGCGTTCTCTGGACCCTATTCAGTAAGTTTTAAAATTTGCTTATGGTGTTTGTTGAGATCTAAGATTTCCATTTGGTCCTTTTTTAAGTTTTCTTTTGTTGATACTCTCTATATTTCCATTGATTTTGAGAGTGTTCATGATTGTTTACAGTAGCATTTGTATCATAGTGATGTAAAATTTTGTCAGATAATTCCAGTACTTCTTATCATTTTGAAGTTGATATCTCTTCTTCATTGTCTTTTCCCATATGATTTGAAATTTTCCTGGTTCTTCATATGCTGAATAAATTTGAATTATATCCTCAATATTTTACGTATTATTATTTGAGACACTGGATGTTATTTAAATCCTGTGGAGAATGTTTATATTTTTGTTTTAACAGGCAGTTGACCACTGGTTAGTTTCAGGCCACAAATTCCAACTCTCATCTGTGGGCTGTGGTTCCTTTGTCAGGTTAGTTTTAAAAGACTTTGCAGTGCTATTCAGATTTGTCCCACCTGTATACTATTCATTGGTGAATCTGAGGCCTACATGAAGGTTTATCTATTAGTTTAGATCTCAAAGTCTTTGGTATTAATGCATCTTTAGCTTAGGGATTAGTCCAGGAGTTAATAAAGAGCTTTCTCTGTTTGCCTTTCTTCCCTCTGTGAACCTCTTTGGTACTTTCCAGTTCCCTGGTTCCTGTTTTTGGTCTTTTAATGGTTAGCTGATGCTTTAGTTTACCTGTTTTGCTGTACATTTCTGTAGTCTTCCTGTGTCCAGGGCTAAGTAGTGGTAGAACAGAGAGAGTAAAGAAAACAATTGTGATTGGCCCCATCCTATTAAAGCCCAGATCCTGTGAACAGAGGCTGAAGTTCTCCCTGAGAGTGTTGGTTCCTGTTTGCTTCTGTGCCTAGGCACTGGGATGTGAGAGAATGGGGAAATGAAAGAGCAAAAAAAAAAATGTAGAATATCTGTACTGTCTCTATGTGTTAGGAATTTTCTTTCCTGCTTCTTAAGCCTGAGCCAGAGGACTCTCCTGAGCTCCCTGTGTCTGAGCTTCAGTACCTATTTCCAGGTTTCTGGTGAACTGAGTTCAGGGTGGAAGATACCAGAGGACAAAAAAAGAGGATACTGCCACTTGTTGGTACCTCCAGATCTGGTCTTCTTTCCCAATCCCCCCAGTACATCAGCATTTTCCTACAGCTGTTCTATGCATTTCATCAAGATTTTACAGCTGTATTCAGTGGGAGAGACTGGGTAGAGTATGTTACTGCATTTTAACTGGAACTGGAACTCTTGATTAGATGTAAGTAATTTTTCTATCATATGAATAATTCTTGTCATATTAAACTTAGTTTTCTTTTGTTGTCAGTGACAGTATATGAAGTGCATGTGGCAACAGGTGAGCATTGGAACGCTGGAACAGTAGCAAGTGTGTACATTTCTATCTATGGGGAAAAGGGAGATTCAGGATCCAGACAACTAATTCGATCAAAGAGCTCCTTCAGCTTTTTAAGAGGACAAGTAAGTGACAAAATCTCTTGTCTGATTTTTTTTAATGTGGTAAAAAAATAAAATAAAAATTTACTACAGTTGTAACTATGTTTAAGTGTTTCTAAGTTCACTAGTGTTAAATATATTCACAGTATTGTGCAGCAGATATCTAGAAATTTTTCATCTTGCAAAACTAAACCTCTGTACTCATTAAAGAACTCCATATTTCCCCCTATCCTCAACCTTGCCAATCACCATTCTATTTTCTGTTTCTATAAATTTGACTTCTTCAGATAACTCATATAATTGTAATCATACAATAATTGTCTTTTTGTGACTGACTTATTCCATTTAGCATAATGTCCTCAATATTCATCCATGGTGTACAGTGTGGTAGGATTCCCTTCCTTTTTAAGGCTGGATAATATTTTATTGTACATATGTACCACATTTTTTGATCCATTCATCCACTGATGGAAATTTTGGTTGTTTCAAACGCTTGCCTATTGTGAATAATGTAATAGGTGTGCAAATATCTCTTCAGTGCCCTTCATTCAATTCTTTTGAATATTTGGTTAGAAGCAGGACTGCTGGATCGATCATATGGAACTTCTTTTTTTTAATTTTTTGAGGAATTGGCATAGTGTTTTCATAGCAAATGCAACATTTTACAGCCTCACCAACAATACACAAGGGTTCCAGTTTCTTCACATCCTTGCTAACACTTATTTTCTGTTTTTATTTAAAAAAATTTCTTACAGTAACCATCCTAATGGGTGTGAGGTGATGGCTCATGATGGTTTTGATTTGCATCTCTCCATTCTTAAATGTTATTTTCACATCTTTTCATATGCCTATTGGCCATTTGTGTATCACCTTGGAGAAATGTTTATTCAAGTCCTTTGCTGTTTTAAAATTTAGACATTTATTTCTTGTTGAGTTGTAGTTCTTTATGTACTCTGGATATATTTCTTACCACAAATATGATTTGTAAATATTCTCTTCCATTCTGGAAGTTGCCTTTTCATTCCTTTAATTGTGTCCTTTGATGCTTAGAAGTTTTTAATTGATGTGGTCTCCTTTGTCTATTGTGCTTTTTTCTTTTTCTATGCTTTTGGTGTCATATCCAAGACATCTTTGCCAGATCCAGTGTTCCCAAGCTTTATCCCTATTTTTTTCCCCCTAGGAGTTTTTAGTTTTGATTATTCTGTTTAGATTTTTAATCTATTTTGAGCTAATTTTTGTATATGCTATAAAGTAAGGGTCCAACTTCGTTCTTTTGCATATGGATATCTAGGTTCATCAACAGTATATTGAAGAGATTTCTTTTCCCAATAAAGTGGTCTTGACACCTTTGTCAAAGATGATTTGGCCATATATATGCGGGTTTATTTCTGGGTTCCATGTTCTATTCTATTTGTGTATATTTCTGTCTTTATGTTAGTACCGTGCTGTTTTAATTACTATAGCTTTGTAATATGTATTGAGATTAGGAAGTGTGAAATCTCTAAGTTTGTTCTTTTTTAAAGATTGTTTTACTATTCAGCATCCCTCGAGATTCCATGTGAATTATAGGTTGCATTTTTCTACTTATGCAAAAACACCATTGGGATTTTGAAAAAATAAATGTTTTCTTAAAATTGAAGAATAGTTGACATACAATGTTATAGTACCTTTGGGTGTACAACGTAGTGATTTGACAATTCTATGTATTGCCATTGGGATTTTGATAGGGATTGTGTTGAATCTGTAGATGCTTTGGTAGTATTGACAACTTCACAATACTGTCTGTCCATTTACTTTTGTCTGCTTTTATTTATTTCAGCAATTTTTTAAATTAAAGTATAATCTATATACAACATCCTATTAAGTTCAGGTGTACATAATGGAACTCTATATTTTTAATACAATATGAAATAATCCCCATGTTAAATCTAGTTACCATTTGTCACCATACAAAGTTATTATATTACTGATTATATTCCCTATGCTGTGCATGACATCCCGATGACTTACTTATTTCATAACTGGAAGTTTGTATCGCTTAATCTCCTTCACATATTTCACCTCTCCACCCCAATCCCTCACCCTTCTGGTAACTAGTAGTTTGTTTCCGGTATCCATGAGTCTGTTTCCGTTTTGTATGTTCATTTGTTTTGTTCTTTAGGTTCTACAAATAAGTGAAATCATATAACATTTCTCTTTCTCTGTCTGACTTATTTCATTTTGCATAATATACTCTAGTTGTATTCATGTTGTTTCAAATGCAAAATTTTATTCTATTTTATGGCTCAGTAATATCCCATTGTGTGTGTGTATATATACCCCACATCTTCTTTATCCATTCATCTATCAATGGACGCTTAGGTTGCTTTCATATCTGGGCTATTATAAATAAAGCTGTAATTAACATAGGGATACACATATCTTTTTGAATTGGTGTTTTCATTTTCTTCAGATAAATACCCAGAAGCGGAATTGTTGGATCATATGGTAATCCTATTTCAAATTTTTTGAGAATCCTTTTTACTGTTTTCCACAGTGGTTGCTTCAGTACATTTCCACCAATAGTGTATGAGGGTACCCTTTTCTTCACATCCTTGACAACACTTGTTATTTCTTATCTTTTGGATAATAGCCACTCTGACAGCCATGAGGTGATATATCATTGTGGTTTTGAATTGGATTTTCCTGATAGCTAGTGATCTTGAGCATCTTTTCATGTGTTTGTTGGCCATGTGTATGTCTTCTTTGGAATAATGTGTATTCAAGTCCTCTACCCATTTTTAAATCAAGTTACTTGTTTTTGATACTGAGTTGTATAAGTTCTTTATATATTTTGGATATTAACCTCTCTTTGGATGTATAACTTACAAATATCTTCTCCCATTCAGTAAGTTGCTTTTTTGTTTTGTTGATGGTTTCACTCATTGTGTAAAAGCTTTTTATTTTGATGTAGTTCCAATAGTTTAATTTTCTTTGCCTTTGGAGACATATCTAGAGAAATGTTGCTATGGCCAATATCAGAAACTACTGCCTGTGTTCTCTTCTAGTTGTTGTTGTTGTTGTTTTGCATAGTTTTAGGTCTCACATTAAGGTCTTTAGTCCATTTTGAGTTTATTTTTGTGTATGGTGTTAGAAAGTGGTCCAGTTTCATTCTTTTGCATGTAGCTATCAGGTATTAACTCTTCTGTAAATGGTGTAATTTACCCGTGAAGCCATCTGGTCCTGGACTTTGTTTTTTTTTTTTTTTGCTTGGGGGAGGGTACTTTTTAAAATTACTGATTCAGTGTAATTACTTATAATTGGTATATTCAGATTTTCTGCTTTTTGTGATTCACTCTTAAAATGTTTGTGTTTCTAGGAATTTATCTATTTGTTCTAGCTTTTCCAGTTTGTTGACATTATATACATATGTCATAAATTATATCTTTATATATTGTAAAACCACTAACATAGTTTTTTATACTTTCGTCTTTTAGTTCTATATAGTAAAGTGGTCCTAGGCACCAAAATTATAATAGTAAAAGTTGCTGTACATTGTCTGTGTATTTACCTTCACTGGGAGAATATGTTTTTGTATGGCTTTGTGTTGCTATCTGGTGTTCTTTTTTCCAACTTGAAGGAACACCTTTAGCATTCTTGTAGGACAACCTGGTGGTAATGAATTTCCTCAGTTTTTGTTTTATCTGGAAAAATGTTAATTTCTTTCTTTTTTTTTTGAAAGACAGTGAACATCTGATATAAAATTCTTGGTTAGCAGATTTTTCTTTCGGCGGTTCCAGTACATTATACATTGTCATCTAGCTTGCATGATTTCTGCTCTGGAATCCACTCAAGAACTTATAAATCCTTGCTAGTACACCATGAGTCATTTTTCTTTGTTGCTTTCAAGATTTTCTCTTTGTCTTTAACTTTTGACAATTTGATTTTAATGGACCTTGGTTTGGGTCTCTTCAGGTTTATCTTAAAATTCATTGGTCATCTTGAATTCGTATGTCCATTTCTCTTAGATTTGTTGTTTTTTGGCAATTCTTCAGATAAGCTGTTTGCCCCTTTCTCTCTTTCTTCTCCTTCTGTGATTCTCATAATGCATATACTGATCTGCTTGTGGTGTTCCTTAAATCCCTTCTTCTTCTTTTTCTTTTAAAGATTTTATTTATTTATTCGACAGAGATAGAGACAGCCAGCAAGAGAGGGAACACAAGCAGGGGGAGGGAGAGGAAGAAGCAGGCTCATAGCAGAGGAGCCTGATGTGGGGGCTCGATCCCATAACGCCGGGATCACGCCCTGAGCTGAAGGCAGACGCTTAACCACTGTGCCACCCAGGCGCCCCCCATAAATCCCTTCTGTTCTCTTCACTTTTCTTCATTGTTTTCCTTTTTTTCTCCAATTTTGATGATTTCAAATGATCTGTCTTCAAGGTTGCTTTTTTCTTCTGCCTGATCAAGTCAGTTATCCAAATCATTTAATGAATTTGATTCAGTTATTGTATGTAGGATTTTCAGAATTTTTGTTTGGTGCTCTTTTTGTTTATTTTTTTTAATTTAAATTTTATTAGTTAATATACAGTGTATTTGGTGCTTTCTTATTTCCATCTTTTGTTGATATTCTCATTTTGTTCATGCATCAGTTTTTGCTTTTAAGTTGACTTTCAGTGTTATTTTCTCAGCTTACTGAACATATTTGAGACAGTTTTAATTTATTTCTCAGAAAGTTTGAGATCTTCATTTCCCTAGGGTTGGTTTCTCTAATTTATTTTGTTTCTTTGATTGGGCTATGTTTCCCTCTTTATATGTCTTGTGATCTTTTGTTGAGATTTGGCACTTGAAAAAACAACTATCTTGCCTAATCTTAAAGGATTGCATTGTGAGGGGAAGACCCTCACCAATGAAGCTGGTTAGAGTTTTCAGGGCCTCTCATACTTTTTTGGCTATGTATTCTCTCTGGGCTTGTATATGTGCTTTTAACTGTCTTAATTTCCCTAAGCTGCTTGCTCCTGTTTCTTCTCCTGTGCTCATATTCTCTTGCACCCCACCCCATGTCTGCCTGCTATATACTTCACAATCTCTGTAGCTCTGACTTGCCACAATCCTCTTCCCTGTTTTCGTTGTCTTCCAAACTCTGCTGCCATTAGTACGTGAGTTAAGTGAGAGAGAAATCTGTTCTTTGGGTAGCCCCCAGAAAAGCCAGAATTTTGTATACATTGTGTACGCTTTTGTTTTTGCCCCAAAAGAGGATCCAGGATATGGAAAGTTTCTTCCCAATTACAACACACTATGCCAAGTAGGGCATGCAAAAGGTCATAAGCTTCCCTACCTCTTTTGATGGAGTTCCTTATTATGCATTCGAGTAGGTACTGCAGCTTCTCATCTAGTGTCCAGAATTTGCACAGATGTATTCTAGCCCCATATATTATTGTTAAAATGGTTTCTCCCCTGGGGAGTGAGGGCTTGGTTTTGCCTAGTCCACCATCTTCCTGAAGTCATTTTCTATTGTCTGATTTTAAATCTACCTTTATGTAGTTAAATGACATTTACTGTATGTAACAACTTTCATTGTCAAATGTGGAAACTGAATATGTAACATTATTTTTACTATTACCAGTATTAATTATATTTAACTGAGTAAAGCATAAAAGGCTCATTATATTTTAATTATTTCAACTTTTTTGATGACCCAAATAATTTTAAAATGAGTATGTCAGGATATTTTCATTACATGTGTCCTTTTTCTTAGCATTCTCTATATCAATGATCATAAATATTATAACTCATAATTTTCTCTGCTATTATTTTTTTGCACAGAAAGTCCTCCTTTTCTAGCAGATGTGTTTCATAGATAAAGGGAGGACAATGTTACCTATTAATCTGTACCAGACACAGAAAACATTTTTCTTTGTAAATGAATGTAAATGGCTTTATCTGTTATTTATATTCTTTATAGTCCACTTCTGTAGAGGCAGAGTGGTTGCAAAGGAAAGTAGTATTATGATATATCAGAGGAACTGATCTCTAATCCTTGTTCTGTGCCTCACTCTTTTTGTGGAATGAATTTTTTTCTCACTGAGTGACTTCTAAGAATAAAACAAAATGTATCTGAAAATATTTCAAAAAGTGTAAGTCACTATATAAATGAAAATATTATTTTTTGTTTCTGGATGATTTTTCAACTGATATGCTACATCATATATTTTTCTTACATTTTAACCTATATCATTATCTTAGATTTTATCAAAAGAACATTGTACTCCTTACTTTTACCCATATTCTGAATACATAAACCTTTGGAGCACAAACATGAATAATTTTTATTGTAGCAGCACATTGGGACTTCAGATACATGTTATAAATTTCCAATTATTTTTGCATCAATAACCTAAAATTACTTTAGAAACATTGTATTTGACAATGGCCCATAAACATTGCTTAAAAAATTTCATTCTAAGGCAGGTAAGACTTGGTTGTATTTAAAGGAATGAAAAAATTTAGTATATTTTGTAATTATTACATTTATGTTATTATTATTATTTAAAACATACATTTGTAAAGTCCCCAAATTTATGTTTTCATAATGACATGGCCAACAAAAATGAGTGGAGTATATTAGAAATCTTATTATGTTCTACCAATTAACATTGTTTTACCTTTACATTCTTAATTTAGATTTATTGAATGACCCTAATTCTTTTCCTAATCAATTTTTAGTGTGTCTTAATATATAATCTTATTAAAAATCAAACTCATAGTCCAGATCTAACTATACTCTTTTGATTTGTTACAGACTGCCACCTTCTCCCTAGAAGCTGTGCACCTTGGGAATTTGTATAAGATTGTCATAGGCCATGATGGGCTTGGCCCAGGTAAGAGTCTTACATAAGTAGATATTCAAGGTTTGATTCCACTGCATTCGTGTAAAACCCTAAAATTTAGTTAATAATTACAGGAAACTTACAAGAAATTCATCTTTAAGTATGACTATCTGAATTAAAATATTGAACACAAATATTCTTTAAATTTTAAGTAGATGTGTATTTTCTTTTCTTTTTCTTTCTTTTTCTTTTTTTTTGGATGTAAGCTTGTCCAAGTGCATGCTCCGTCTAGAATGCTAGAATGAGTGATGCATAGAAATTGGAGGAATTTGGGATTTATATGCTGTGGCATGTGGCAGCATTCTAACATGCTACTTGTGGGTATAGCAGCAGTGTCTGCTGGCAGTGACATTCCATGAAGTACTAGCAATAGTGCCAACAGTGGCATATTAAGGAGACTGTCTTGGCAGCAAGTTCTCAGCTGTGTTTTCTGCTGCTATTTTGTTTATGCTTCTTTCTCAAGTTCCCCATCAGTTCAGTGAGATAACCTACATCTTCCCAATAAGTTCATTTTCGGCTACTGTGTAAAACAAACATAAGATAAAATTCTTCAACAAAAGATAGGAGTACTAAAGTGTGCATACCACGGAAAGGATAAAAAACTAAAAAGCATCAAACAAGAGGATAAACTCTTTCACTAAAAAGTATCAATGCATAATTGTCAAGTGTTAAAGACAAAGTTTTCTTACCAATATATACTAGAAATATGTTTCAATAATTAATGAGAAAATGAGCAAGGTGAGAAAACTCATTCAAAGGCAGTTACATGAAACTGAAAAATATATTCCTATAATCAGTGAAAACAAAAAGAATGATGAGTGAAATTGTTAAATTAAATTAAAAATATGGCTAATGACCTAAGATAGTAAAAACATACCTGTGATGTTGTCTTCTCTCTTGGATGTAATTTGGTTATATTTTGACCAGACTCAAATCTTTTGCAGTTTATTTTCTATCAGTCGATGGCTAATTTTATAGTCTGAGCCCTAATCCATAGTAAATACTATGTTAAATAGCATTACGCTTCTGCAGGGAGTCGGATCACTCACTCTCAGGCAGCCTTGTTAGAGTATGCTCTAGTACAACAGTAATAGGACATGTTAATGTGCACAAGCTAACACATGCAGCTAATTCAATTTTATAAATATTTTTGGTGGGTCTACTATGTATAAAGTGCTCTACTTAGTACTTTCTATAGTAAATACAAGGATGACTAAGATGGAATGCCTGCCCTTTAGTCCACCAAGAACTAGCAAGATGATTTTAAATCCTAAAAGTTTGGGACAACATTTTGCTTTCTGATTCTAGTTGAAAGTCCTGTCTTTTTCCCTCCAAATTCTCATTTTCCTAGTTTATCTAAATAGAATCTAAGTAAATGAGATATCATTGCTGTGACATAATGAAGAGAATACTAGAATCTTAGCCAGCAACACACATTTGAATTCAGACCCTGTCAGTTGTTGACTTTTTGATCCTGAGCAAATCGCTTAACCTCTCTGAGTTTCTGTTCATATTCTATAAATGAGATGAATACTTTGTATAGTTATTGTGAGGATTATGTGAAGTTGTTTATAAATGGCCAAGCAGGGGGCACCTGGCTTACCCTGTTGGTAGAGCATGTGACTCTTGGTCTTGGGGTTGTGAGTTTGAGCCCCACATTGGATACAGAGATTACATAAAAATAAAATCTAAAAAAAAAAGAATGACAAAGCAGTGTCCATTCAACAGTGAATTATCAGTAGTCATTAGAACTTTTTATTTTATTTTTTTACTATTTATTTATTTATCATTATTTTTAAAAATACTTTTTATTATATTATGTTAGTCACCATATAGTACATCCCTGGTTTTTGAGTAAAGTTCGATGATTCATTAGTTGCGTATAACACCCAGTGCACCATGCAATACGTGCCCTCTCCACCACTCATCACCAGCCTATCCCATTCCCCCACCCCCTCCCTCTGAAGCCCTCAGTTTGTTTCTTAGAGTCCATAGTCTCTCATGCTCCATTCCCCTTCTGATTACCCCTCCTTTCTTTATCCCTTTCTTCTCCTACTGATCTTCCTAGTTCTTATGTTCCATAGATGAGAGAAATCATATGATAAATGTCTTTCTCTGCTTATTTCACTTAGCATTATATTCTCCAGTGCTGTCCATGTTGCAGCAAATGTTGAGAAATCGTTCTTTTTGATAGCTGAGTAATATTCCATTGTATATATGGCACATCTTCTTAATCCACTCATCTGTTGAAGGGCATCTTGGCTCCTTCCACGATTTAGCTATTGTGGACAGTGCTGCTATGAACATTGGGGTGCATATGGCCCTTCCCTTCACTACGTCTGTATCTTTGGGGTAAATACCCAGTAGAGCAATGGCCGGATCATAGGGTAGCTCAATTTTTAAGGGACCTCCACACTGTTTTCCAAAGTGGCTGTACCAACTTGCATTCCCACCAACAGTGTAAGAGGGTTCCCCCTTCTCCACATCCTCTCCAACATTTGTTGTTTCTTGCCTTGTCAATTTTTGCCATTCTAACTGGCATAAGGTGGTATCTTAGTGTGGTTTTGATTTGAATTTCCCTGATGGCTAATGATTTTGAACATTTTTTCATGTGTCTGTTAGCCATTTGTATGTCATCATTGCAAAAGTGTCTGTTCATATCTTCTGCCCATTTTATGATTCGTTTATTTGTTTCTCTCGTATTGAGTTTGAGAAGTTCTTTGTAGATCTTGGATACAAGTCTTTTATCTGTAGTGTCATTTGCAAATATCTTCTCCCATTCCGTGGGCTTCCTCTTAGTTTTTTTGACTGTTTCCTTGGCTGTGCAGAAGCTTTTTATCTTGATGAAGTCCCATAAGTTCATTTTTTCTATTGTTTCTCTTGCCTTTGGAGATGTGTCATGAAAAAGGTTGCTTTGGCCAATGTCATAGAGGTGGCTGCCTATGTTCTCCTCTAGGATTTTGATGGATTCCTGTCTCACATCGAGGTCTTTCATCCATTTAGAGTTTATCTTTCTGTATGGTGTGAAAGAGTGGTCAAGTTTCATTCTTTTGCATGTAGCTGTCCAATTTTCCCAGCACCATTTATTGAAGAGACTGTCTTTTTACTGGATGTTTTTTCCTGCTTTATCAAAGATTAGCTGCCCAAAGAGCCGAGGGTCCATTTCTGGGTTGTCTATTCTGTTCCATTGGTCTATGTGTCTGTTTTTGTGCCAATACCATGCTGTCTTTGTGATGACAGCTTTGTAGTACAGCTTGAAATCTGGCATTGTGATGCGCCCAGCTTTGTTTTTCCTTTTCAATAATTCCTTGGCAATTCGGGGCCTTTTCTGGTTCCACACAAATTTAAGGGCTGTTTGAGATCCAGATGTATCTTCCTGCATCTCAGGCTGATTCTGTGGATGTTCAGGTTGGTTTGGTACCTATCCAGCTCGACTCAGGGGACCAGCTGAAAAAGGGGACCCCTACTCCTCTGCCATCTTAACTTCTCTTCTACTCTAGAACTTTTTAAATTACATTTTAAATACCAATTCAGTATGTTGTTTTGTAAAATTAACCTATTTTCTTCCATTTCTACATTTTCCCTGCATATATTTTAAGAAGGAAATGAAAAAAATCCTCTTATAATCTTCCCTCCTTCAACTCCTCTCCACCTCTTTATTTTTAAAATCAGCAGATATTGATCTAAGAACACTTTTAGAAGTTGGTGATGATGGAAATGGCCTGGGCAAGCAGGTTATGTTTACCACTGGTTAAAAAGAAAAAGAGTGGGGGTAGCCAGCATTTACTTCTTTACCTTACTGTGCTACTTCCTTTGGGTTCAGTCAGCCAACATTCATTGAATCTTTGCCACATGTGACTTATAGTCCTTGTTTTATGAGTGGAAAAGTGTCTCTTCCCTATGTCCACTTCTCTTCCACCACCCTGGATATTTGTCTTTATATAGTGTGGTGTTAATTCTGTAGGGAAATAGAACTTCAGTATCTACCAAGTCTCTGACCAAAGGTGGTTAAGCTGTAGGTCATTGTTTGGTTGGTTTTTTTAACCTAAAAAAGTACTGTTATTTTTAACTTATGTCCATTTTATAATTTACAAACTAATAACATGCAAAGAATACTTTCTGAAATAGTTTCAAACTACTTCATTATTACTCTTACAAATTTTTCACTCAGAAGGTCTTATTCAGAAGCTCTTCAAAGCGTCATTATTTGTTTTTAGAAGGTGAAAAACATTAAAGTTACTGAAGAAATTCTAGTAGACCTATGTTGCAGAGAAGTTTGGCAAAACTTATTGGGTAACTGGGTAGATTACCATTTCTTTTAATAACAGAGGGTGAGGATCTCAGTGGTTAAAATTTACTAGTAACCAAATGGTCTCAATTTCTCTTAATTCTCAGTCCTTTTGATAACATCTCAGAGGGAGACTCTACAGGGTAAAAAGGACATAAGTTGATTAAAAATGATTAATTTTTAAAAAAATGTGGTAGCATTTTGTAGCAGAGAGAAGTTTAAACACAGGAAAAAATGTTGGAGGGGTAATGCACAAAAACAAAGACATATTTGTTTAAGTACCCTACATTATGTGAATATAATTTTCCCTTTTGTTAAGACTACAAACTACACTGTATAAATGTGTGTATTGCGTATTTGCAAACTGCTATGCTTCTTTATATGTGAGACTTAACTTACCACAAAGCATTTTGAAATCATATTACATTCTTTTGTGTATGTGGTAGTAAATTTGCTTTTCTAACATAATAATCTATATTTAATGTAGACAATACAATATTTTTGAGGAACTTGCTGAATAAATTATCTAAAAATGTATCTGTGAATATTTTTGGAGGAAATGTTTTGAAGATATTGCAATCTTTATACTGCTTCAATAAAGTGAATATCACAATAAAGTTAGTCAAATGAATTTTTTGGTTTCCCAGTGCATATAAAAATTATGTTTACACCAAACTGTAGTCTTTTAAGTGCATGATAGTATTATTTCTGAAAAATGTGTATACCTTAATTAAAAAATACTTTATTGCTAAAAATATTAGGCATCATCTGAGCTTTCAGTAAGTTGTAATCTTTTTGCTGGTAGAGGGTCTTACCTCAATGTTGCTGGCTGCTGACTGACCAGGATAGTGGTTGCTGAAGGCTGGGGCAGCTATGGCAATTAAAAAAAAATAAGACAATGAAGTTTACCACATCAATTGACTCTTTCACAACTGATTTTTTTGTAGGATGCAGTGCTGTGAGATAGCAATTTTCCCACAGTAGAACTTCTTTCAAAATTGAAGCCAGTCCTTTCAAATAGTGTTGCTGCTTAATCAACTAATTTTATGTAATATTCTAAATCCTTTGTTGTCATTTCAACAACCTTCAAAGTATCCTCACCGGGAGTAGATTCCATCTCAAGAAACCACTTGTTTTGTTCATCCATGAGTAGCAGCTCTTCATCTGTAAAAGTTTTGTCATGAGATTGCAGTGATTCAGTCACATATTCAGGTTCTACTTCTTTTTTTTTTTTTTAAAGATTTTATTTACTTATTTGACAGAGATAGAGACAGCCAGCGAGAGAGGGAACACAAGCAGGGGGAGTGGGAGAGGAAGAAGCAGGCTCATAGCGGAGGAACCTGATGTGGGGCTCGATCCCATAACGCCGGGATCACGCCCTGAGCCTAAGGCAGATGCTTAACCGCTGTGCCACCCAGGCGCCCCTCAGGTTCTACTTCTTATTCTAGTTCTCTTACAGTTTCCATCCCACGTGCAGTTACTTCCTCCACTGAAATCTTAAACCCCTAAGAGTCAGCCATGAGGGTTGGAATCAACTTCTTCCAAACTCCTGTTAATGTTGGTATTTTGACCTCTTCCCATGAATTACAAATGTTCTTAATGGCATCTAGAATGGTGAATGCTTTCCAGATTTCCAATTTACTTTATCCAGATTTTCAGATGAATCACTATCTATGGCAGCTATAGCCTTATGACATGTATTTTGAAAATAACACTTAGAAGTTAAAAGTACTCCTTGATCCATGGCCTGCAGAATGGGTGTTGTGTTAGGCAGCATGAAAACAACATTAACCTTATTGTACATCTCCATCAGGGCTCTTGGGTAACCAGGTACATTGTACTGTACATTGTGCATTACTGTAATATATTGCAGTAATATTTTGAAAGGAATCTTTTTTTTCTTCCTGAGCAGATCTCAGTAGTGGGGGTTTACTTTAATTTGTAAAAAAAAATGTATCTGTGAAACATAATAAAGTGAAGCACAATAAAATGAGGTATGCTTATAATGCTTAATATAGAAAGTATTTTCAGTTAATGTGGAGATATACCAGTTAATACTTTATTAAATTAGTAGAGATACCCTAAAAAATGCCCACTTTCACCCCTTTTATTCAACAAGTAATGGAAGTCAGGTCAATTAGTCAAGAAAATAAATAAAAGGCATCCAAATTGGAAAGGAAGAAATAAAAGTGTCACTATTTGCAGATGACATAATACAGTATGTAGAAACCCCTACAGACTCCACCAAAAAATTGTTAGAATTAATAAACAAATTCAGTAAAGTTGCAGGATATAAAATCCATATACAAAATTTTGTTGAATTTCTATACACTAATAAGAAAGTTTCAGAAAAAGAAGTTAAGAAAACAATCCCATTTACATTTGCATCATAAAGAATGAAATACCTAGGAATTAATTTAACCAAGGAGGTGAAAGACCTGTACACTGAAAATCAAGACATTGATGAAAGAAATTGAAGAAGACACAAATAAATGGGAAGATATTCTATGTTCATGGATTGGAAGAATTAATATTGTTAAAATGTTCATACCATCCAAAACAATCTACAGATTCAGTCCAATCTCTGTGAAAATTCCAATGGCATTTTTTATGGAAATAGAACAAGAATCCTAAAATTCGCATGGATCCTGGTGTTGACATAAATGAAGCAGAATAGAGAGCCCAGCAATAAACCCACACTTATATGGTCAACTAATTTACAAAAAAAGGAGCCAAGAATATACAATGTGGAAAGGATAGTCACTTCAATAAATGATGTTAGAAAACGTGAACAGCCACATGCAAAAAAAATAAAACTGCACCACTATGTTATACCCCACACAAGAATTAACTCAAAATGGATTAAAGACTTAAATATGTAAGACCTGAAACTATAAAACTTATAGCAGAAAACATGGGTGGTGAGCTTCTTAACATCATTCTGGCAAAGATTTTTTGGATTTGATACCAAAAGCAAAAACATCCAAAATAAAAAATAAACAAGTAGGATTATATCAAACTAAAAAGCTTCTACACAACAAAGGAAATTATCAAAAAAATGAAAAGATAACCTACAGTGTGGAAAAAATATTTGTAAATCACATATCTGATAAGTGGTTAATGTCCAAAATATATAAAAAACGTGTACAACTTTATAGCAAAAACGAAACCCAAAAACCCCAAAACCCTATACAATACAGTTAAAAAATGGGCAAAGGATCTGAAAAGATGTTTTTCCAAAGAAGTCATCCAGATGTCCAACAGGTACATGAAAAGGTGCTCAACATCAGTAATCGTCAGGGAAATGCAAATCAAAACCACATTGGTTATTACCCTACACCTGTTAGAATAGCTATCATCAAAAAGGCAAGAGATAACAAATGCAGGAAGGGATGGATAGGGAACTTTTATGCACTGTTGTGAGAATGTAAATTGGTACAGGTACTGTGGAAAGCAGTATAGAAGTTCCTCACAAAATGAAAATAGAACTACCGTATGATCCAGCAATCCCACTTCTGTGCATATATTCAAAGGAAATGAATTCACTATCTCATAAACATAGATGCACTCCCATCTTCATTGCAGCATTGTTCACACCAATGCATGGAAACCACCTGTGTGTCCATCAGCAGATTAATAGGTAAAGAATCGTGGTCTATATATAGAATGAACATTATTCTGCTCTAAAAAAGAAGAAAATCCTGCCATTTGTGACAGTATGAGTGAAGTTTGAGGACATTATGCTGAGCAAAAAAAGACAAAGACATACTGTATGATCTTATATGTGGAATATTAAAAAGCTGAACTCATAGAAACAGTAGATCGGTGGTTGCTGGGGGCTGGGCAGCGGGGGAAAAGAGGAGATGTGATCAAAAGGTATAAGCTTCCAGTTATAAGAGGATTAAGTTCTGGGGATCTAATGTATAGCATGGTAACATTAGTTAATAATACTATATTAATAATTGAAATTTTCTATGAGACTAGATTTTAAATGTTCTCACCATAATGACAACAAATGTAATTTTTTAAAAAAGATTTTATTTATTTATTTGACAGAAAGAGAGAGCCAGCGAAACAGGGAACACAAGCAGGGGGAGTGGGAGAGGAAGAAGCAGGCTCCCAGCAGAGCAGGGAGCCCAGCGGAGCAGGGAGTCTGATGAGGGGCTTGATCCCAGGACCCTGGGATCACACCCTGAGCTGAAGGCAGACACTTAATGACTGAACCACCCAGGCACCCCCAAAGAATGTAATTATGTGGTGTGAAGGATGTGTTAACCAACCTTATTTTGGTAATTACGTAGCAATATATACATTTTTCAAATCAATAAGTTGTATACCTTAAATTTATACATTATTTTATGTCAATTATAACTCAATAAAGTTGAAAAAACAAGTTATGTAAAAAATAAAGAAAAATTGGGGGAAAATGAGAGAAAGAAAATAATGAAGACAAAAACAGAAATCAAAGACTGAAAATAGAAAAACAGAATTGATGTCACTTATATGAATGGATTCCTAAGGGAAAAAAGTACAAACCCTCACAGAGTAAACCAACACTGAAAAGTCCGATAAAAGAAGAAAATAAATGCTGAAATAAGATATAGTGAATATAATACAAAAACATCAGATAAAAGTTTTGAGGCTATTATATACAGTTTTGGATAAATAAATCTAAAGCTCTGCATGAACTGGCTGATTATTTAAGACTAATTGAAGAAATTTAGCCTAAGAAATTATGAATGACCCAAGAAGACAAATTTGACCCAATATTGATTTTAAAAAAGTAGAAAATAACAGTAATCAATAATATTAAACATTTTTAGAAGGCTAATCTCTTTTTTTTAAATGTTTTTCTGTTATATTATGTTAGTCACCATACAGTACATCCCTGGTTTCTGATGTAAAGTTCTATGATTCATTAGTTGTGTATAATCTCTTTCCCAAACCTCTGTTTCTATTTGGATTTATCAGCACTTTCTCTAAAGTGTCCACAAAGCAGGCATTTTCAGTGCTATATAAAATGTTCCAGATTATGGAATTGGAAACTTCTAAAAGGACTTAATGATACTGAAACTTGAAAATGTACAAAATATAGAACTATGATTTAGTGCTTACATTGTTCTGTATTATGTTTCCAGTATGATTAAGAATGCCTACAGACCTCAGAGGACCAATTCTAAAGGAGTTATCTTTTTGTTTGCATATTCATGTTTTATGATGAACATTCAAGCAACTATTTTTATTTGATAATTTTCCCACATTTGTTTAGAAGTATTTGCTGTGGTCTGAATGTTTGTGGCCCCACTAAATTAGTACATTGAAATCTTAGTAGTTGGGGCCCGTGGGAAGTGGAGCCTTGCGGAATGCTCTTATAAAAGTGGTTCAGAGAGAGAGCCCTAGTGCATTTCTCCTTGTGAGGATACAGTGAGAAAGTGCGGGCTATAAACCATGAAAAGAGTCCTCACCAGGTGGCTATGCTAGTTCCTTGATCTTGGACTACTCAGCCTCCTGAACTGAGAGATGAATTTCTGTTATTTATAAGCTAGCCAGTTTGTGGTATTTTTTTATAGCAGTCCAAGCAGACTAAGACAATATTTTAATTTGACAGTTAAATTTCTCATTTCCCTTTCCTCCAAATATTCTAATAAAATTGACAATCCTGAGGATTTTCACAGTTGTACAATGTCATGTGTCCCACAGTGTTTGTATTGCCCAGAAGAACAGTTGTAGATCAGGCTTACTGATAAATGCATGCCCAGATATCCTAAGTTAAATGTGTACAAAATGAATCAAGAAGTATAATAAAGAAGTAGGAAGATCGGTAGGAGAAGAAAGGGAAGAAGGAAGAGGGGGGTAAACAGAAGGGGGAATGAACCATGAGAGACTATGGACTCTAGGAAACAAACTGAGGGCTTCAGAGGGGAGGGTAGTGGGGGAATGGGATAGGCTGCTGATGGGTAGTAAGGAGGGCATGTATTGCATGGTACACTGGGTGTTATATGCAAGTAATGAATCATGGAACTTTAAAAAATAATTAAATAAATAAATAAATAAAAAGAAGTATAATAAAGGAATAATACAAAACAACTAAGTAGAGTTCATATCAAGAAATTGAAGGGTAGTTCAGTATTAGAAAATCTAATAGGGCCTGGGTGGCACAGCGGTTAAGCGTCTGCCTTCGGCTCAGGGTGTGATCCCGGCGTTATGGGATCGAGCCCCACATCAGGCTCCTCTGCTATGAGCCTGCTTCTTCCTCTCCCACTCCCCCTGCTTGTGTTCCCTCTCTCGTTGGCTGTCTCTATCTCTGTCAAATAAATAAATAAAACCTTAAAAAAAAAGAAAATCTGTTAATAAAATACATCACCTCAGAAGGTTGAAGTAGAAAAATTGTTAACAGTCCAATAATACTATTATTAAAAGTTCTTAGAAAATTTGGAACAGAAAAAATATTTTAAAATAATGTAACTCAAAACAACCACTTAATAATGAAATTCATTCAAGTTTGATATATAATAAGGATTTCCTCATTATGAATATAGTCATTCCTTGGAAACCATTATGTTTCCTAAAACAATTATAATTTTGGAAAGGAAAAGACAGAATTATTGCTTATAGGTGGCAGAAATGCCTGTTAAAATGCAAGGAGTATCAATTAAAAAATAAAAGAAACCTAATTTATAGAGTGAGTAGAAATTAATATACAATAACTTGAATCTGGTTTTCTTATATAGAAAATATAAGGTATAAAAGATCATAGAGTGGCACAAAAATATATATATAATATTTATAATATAGGTAATAATTAGCACCAACAATAAAAAGCACATGCACATCTGACTAGACTGGCCTTGTCTGAAATCCGTACTGAAACAGGAGGTTCTGGGCAAGAAAGTTTAAGTTATAGGTCCTGTGCCTGTTTCGGATTAGGTGAATCTATTTTATTCCTTAACAAATTTTTTGCCAATGATCTTAGCTAGCTGTGTAATCCATTTTTTGGTGGTTGTACTCCAACATAATTGTGCTTTGGGTGTTTTTGTTTTGCTTGTTTGTTTTTGGGTTTTTTGGGGGAGAGAGGTGAAGGTTTTGTGTGTCCGCATATTTAGTTCAGGTCCTCACTGTCTGTGGTGCATTGGCAGTAAAGAGATGTTAGAATTTTGATGAACCAAAGTGCGCCAGGTCTGTCCATTTGGTTAGGCAAAAACAATCTGCAGTGAGATTGATTTTACATAAGATCTCAGACTACAATGGAGATAATCTGCTGTAATGTTTCTTACAGAAAGATTATTGTTTACTCCAAAATCAAGTGAAGCATCACAAGTGAGGAAATAAGAGTTGGGGAAGGAAGGAGATAATAACACAGATATACCTAATTTTGATCAAGAGTTATCATAGGCTCAGAGTATAAAATCTGAAATACAGGGTAGGATAATTGACTTAAAGTAAGTCCTGAGACAGCTGACTTCCTTTTTCTATCCCTTGCTGATTAAGCTAGTCACTAAAGACCACATGTTATATGATTCCATTTGTGTGAAATCTGCACAATAGGCAAATATATCAAAATGAGAAAGTAGATTAGTGGTTGCCTAAGTCTAGGAGAGAGGAGGGGGTGATGGTTGGCAGTGACAGTGAATAAGTACAAAGTTTCTTTTGGGGATGATGAAATTGTACTGATTTTGAGTTATGATGATGATTGCACAAATATAGATATATTAGAAACCACTGAATCCATTTAAACAGGTGAACTTTATGTATGTAAATTATTTCTCAATAAATCTGTTAAAATTATAATGTTACTAACCTGGAACAATTAAAAGTATATAATAGACTAGCATTTTGGAAAAGATTAACAAGGAAGACTCACATGAAAATGCATTAAAGATGACAATTCTAAAATATATCTTAGTGAATGTCACAGTAATAGGCAGACAGATAAATAAGTGACAGAATAAGGCCTGAAGTAGATTTTAAGTGTACTTAATAGAAAAAATAATCAATGGATATTAAAAAAGCAATTCAAAATGACCCCAAATAAATTTTTATTTTTCAGAACTAAAAAGTAAAAAATTTAATTATAAGCTATATTTTTAATTAAACTTTTTGAATATAGTTGACACAAAATGTTACATTAATTTCAGGTGTAACAACATAGTGATTTGACAAGTTTATACATTATGCTATGTTCACCAGAAGTGTAGCTCCCATCTGTCCCATTACATTGCTGTTATAATATTATTGACTGTATACCTTATACTGTGCCCTTTATTCCTGTGATGTATTCATTTCATAACTGGAAACCTGTACCTCCTTCTTCTCTTCACCCATTTTGCCTAAACCCCTTCTCCCCTCCCTGTGGAAACCACCAGTTTGTTCTCTGTACATATAGGCCTGATTTTGCTTTTTGTTTGTTTACTTATTTTTTAAATTCTACTTATGAGTGAAATCATATTTTATTTGTTTTTCTCAGTCTGACTTATTTCAGTTAGCATAATACCCTCTAGGTCTATCCATGTTGTCTCAAATGGTATAATCTCATCCTTTTTTATGGCAGTGTAATATTCATGTGTGTGTGTGTGTGTGTGTGTGTGTGTTTACACATACCATACCGCATCTTCCTTATCCATTTGTCTGTTGGTGTGTACTTAGGTTGCTTCTATATCTTGGCTATTGTAAATGATGCTATAATAAACATAGGCATGCATATATCTTTTAGAATTAGTGTTTTCATTTTCTCTGGGTAAATACCCAAAAAGGGAATTACTGGATCATATGGTATTTCTATTTTTAATTTTTTGATAAACCTCCTTACTATTTTCCACAGTGGCTACACAAATTTACATCCCTGCCAACAGTGCACAAGGGTTCTCTTTTCTCCACATCCTCGCCAACACTTGTTATTTCTTGTCATTTTGATTTTAGCTATTCTGACTGGTGTAAGGTGATATGTCATTGTGGTTAACCTTTTTATTTTCAGGTAATTATAGAATGGCATGCAGTTATACAAAATAACACAGAGAGATTCTCTATATCTTTTACCCAGTTCCCCCCAATGGTAACATCTTGCAAAGGTATAGTACAACATCATTGTCAGGATATTGATATTTACACAGTCAAGACAGAGAAGATTACCATTGCTACAATGATTTGTCATGTCTCCTTTTTATAGCCACATCTACTTCTCTTCCTCTATTTCTTCCTCAAATTCCCAATTCTTAACCCCTAGCAACCACTAATCTGTACTACATACCTAGAAGTCCTCATTTCAATTCTCATTTCACTGTTATATCAATGAAATCATACATTATACACTCAGTTGGGATTAGCTTTTTTACTCCATATTTCCTAGTGATTGATTCAAGTTGTATGTGTCAGCAATTTGCTTCTTTTTATTCTTGACTAGTATTCCATGGAATGGATTTCCCTCAGTTTGTTTAACCATTCACCCATTGAAGAACATCTGGATTGTTTCCAGTTTTGGGTTATGATGAATGAAACTGCCATGTACATATATGTACAGATTTTTATGTGAGCATAAGTTTTCATTTCTCTGCGATCAGTGCCCAAGAATGCAATTGATTGGGTCTTATGGAATTGTATGTTTAGTTTCATAAGAAATTGCCAGACTTTTCCACAGTGTGAATACCATTCTGTATTCACACCAGCAATATAGGTGTGATCGATTTTCTCAGCATCCTTGTCTGTATTTGGTGTTTTGCTGCTTTTTTTTTTTGCCATTCTGATGGGTGTGCAGTGATTTATCATTTTTTTTTAAGATTTTATTTATTTGACAGAGATAGAGACAGCCAGTGAGAGAGGGAACACAAACAGGGGGAGTGGGAGAGGAAGAAGCAGGCTCATAGCGGAGGAGCCTGATGTGGGGCCTCGATCCCATAACGCCGGGATCACGCCCTGAGCCGAAGGCAGACGCTTAACCGCTGTGCCACCCAGGCGCCCCTGATTTATCATTTTTATTTCAATTTGTATTTTTATGAAAATAATGATGTTGAACATATTTTTATGTGCTTTGGTGAAATTGTCTTAATGTTCTTTGCCTCTTTTGTAATGGATTTTTTTTAGTGTTAAAATTTAAGAGTTTTCTTAGATATTGTAGATAATAGTCCTTTGTTGGGTATATTGTTTGCAGATATTTTCTCTTAGTTTGTAGCTTGTCATTCCGCCCTCTTACTAAAGTCGTTTGCAGAATGAATTTTTAGTCTTGATGAGATTGTTTATTCATTTTTCTTTTTTATGGATTGTAGTTTTGGGGTTAAGTTGAAGAACTCTGCCTAATCCTAGATCACAAACTTTATTTCTTATTTTTTCTAAAAGTTTTATAGTTTTACATTTACATTTAATTCTATGATTTATTTTGAGATTTTGGATAAAGTGTGAAATGTAGGTTGAAGTTAATTTACTTTAACCTATGAATGTCTAATTACTCCGACACCAATTTTTGAAAAGCCTAGCCTGCCTCCACTGAATTGTTTTTTTTTAAAGATTTTATTTATTTATTCATTCGACAGAGATAGAGACAGCCAGCGAGAGAGGGAACGCAAGCAAGGCGGGTGGGAGAGGAAGAAGCAGGCTTATAGAGGAAGAGCCTGATGTGGGGCTCGATCCCATAACGCCAGGATCACGCCCTGAGCCGAAGGCAGACGCTTAACCGCTGTGCCACCCAGGTGCCCCTCCACTGAATTGTTTTTATACCTTTATCATAAATTAGTTGAGCATATTGATGTGGGATTATTTCTGGATTCTCTATTCTGTTCCATTTTTGTGTTTGTCCTGCCAATACCACAGTATCTTGAGAGCTATTTACTAGGCCTTAATATCAGGTACACTGATTCCTCTGATTTGAGTATTTTTAAAAATTTTTTTAGCTGTTTTAAGGCTTGTCCTTTTCTATATAAATTTTAGAAAAGCTTATCCATATCTACAATAAAACTTGCTGAGATTTTGATGGAAACTGCATCAAACCTAGAGATTAATTTGGTGAGAATTGATGCCTTTACTACGTTGGGACTGCAATCCATGAATGTAGTATGGGTATGTCTCTTCATTTGTTTAAGCATTCTTTGATTTCTTTCCTCAGCATTTTTTAATTTTCAGCATACAGATTCTGGACATGTTTTGTTAAGTTTGTATCTAAATAATCTCTAGAGTGATTTTAAGTGGTATTATGGTCTAAATTTCAATTTCCACATGTTCATTGCTAGTATATAGAAATGTGATCTATTTTGTGTGGTGATTTGTCTTATATTGAAGACCTTATTCAACTCACTTTTTAGTTCTGGAATTTATTATTATTATTATTATTATTAGTAGTAGTAGTAGTAGATTTTTGGAATTTTATCCATAGACAGTCATGCCATTTGCAAGTAGGAGAAAACACTGCAAGCTGGGGTTGGTCAGCACTCCACTATCTCCCATCACTGGTGTCAGTGAGTTCTAGTGGGGGCTGAGAGTCCACCCCTACCCAGCATCATGAGGTGTAATGAGGTAGGACAATATGGAGTCGTTGACATTCTACTTTCTCTGTGCCCTAGTCATCAGTGAAGCCCAGTGAATGACCTGAGCTTCTCCTCCTATCCAACACCAACAAGGCAGAATGAGGTGGTGGAATTGGGACTCGTTGGTACTCTTCAGACTCCCCTCTCCTTTCTGTGGGGCCCACTGTGTAGCTGAGCTTTTGTCCTTACCTCACAACAGCAAAGGATGTGACTCAGGCCCGTCCATCCTTCCCCTCCCTATGGAAGCAAAGGGTCACACCAGGGTATTACTCTCCATAGAGGCAGTAAGGTGCTGTAAATGCCTGACTTATTTTTGTGGGAAGGTATCAGTGGGCAGGAGAAGGAGATGAACTTCTATCCAGTTGTCTGCAGTGAGTCAATGCCCCTTTCTGCCTGGGTGGTGTCAGGAGTTGAATGTATACACCCACACACAGCTTATGCTATACATCAACAGAGTGGACTGCCTGCTAAAAAGAAGATTAAATGGGACTCAGAGTCTCATAATATTACATCCAAAATGTCTAGGATATATTTTAAAAAATCACTTATCATATAAAGAACTTGGAAAAAATGGCCAAAAAGTAAATATTTACTATTATACAAAGAAATATATAATTTAACCTTTTTTTCTTATCAAATTTTTTAAAATTTTAGTTAACCCACAAGGTTAGTTTATGGCGTGTAGAAAACAACCCCTAAATTTCAGTGAATTGCAGTGATATTTATCTCTTGTTCACATTGTCTTTTGGCTGATCTTGGCTCCCCTTGACTGTTCTTGTAGATAATATGTTTTTATAAGGTACTTTTAAACTCATTACTAATTTAATCTGTTAACTTATAAAGCGTTTTAAAAATCAATTCCTTGGGGCACCTGGTGGCTCAGTTGGTTGAGCATCCGACTCTTAGTTTCAGCTCAGGTCCTGATCTCATGGTTGTGGTATTGAGCCCTGCATCAGGCTCTGTGCACAGTGAGGAGTCAGCTTGAGATTCTCTCTCCCTCCACCCCTCCCACTCATGCTCTCTCTCTGTGAAATGGATAAATAAATCTTCAAAATAAATAAAATCAATTCCTTATCATCTCCAAGAGTTTTCTTTACAGATTTGCAGCTCTTAAAACCCATTTCAGAATTCTGGTAACATTTTAATTTTCCTTGAAAGAGACAAGAAATTCTTTTTTTTTTTGGTAAAATTTAAAAATGAAATAAAACATTTTGGGGATGACATTTTAGGCATGGGGAATGGCATATATAAAGGAACAGCATATGTAAATTATGAATGTTAATTATCTATGGCAGTGGTTTTCAAAGTGTTGTTCCTGAATTTCAAAGTATGGTTCCTGGATCATCAGCACTGTCTGGAATCTCATTAAAATTCCATTCTTGGTTTCTTTGATAGAATGACCAATCATTCTGGTTTGCCTGGGGATGTCCTGGTTTTAGCACTGAAAATCCTGCCTCCTGGGAAATCCCTTTCTCCAGGGCGAATTTGGACAGTTAGTCACTTTAGATTGCTTATCCCAGGCCTATTACATCAGAAACTCTGTGTGGTGCCCAGCAATCTGTGTTTTTATAATCTCTCTTGGTAGTTCTGATGCATGCTAAAGCTGGAGGATCACTGATGTAGGGAACTATGAGGAGTTTGGTATGGTTCCATAATGGGAGTATGTAATAAGGGATAAAATTAAAAAGTAAGCAGAATGGGGCACCTGGGTGGCTCAGTTGGTTGTGTCTACCTTTGGCTCAGGTCATGATCCCAGGGTCCTGGGATCAAGCCCCACGTTGGGCTCCTTGCTCAGTGGGGATCCTGCTTCTCCATCTCCCTCTGCCCCCCACTCATGCTCTCTCTCTTACTCTCTATCTCACATAAATAAATAAATAAAAATCTTAAAAAAAAAGTAAGCAGAGGCCAAGCAGTGAAGGCCCTTGTATGCTTTGTTAAAGAGTTTCCTCCTATAGCTGGTAAGTATTAACTCATAAACTCAAGGATTTTTAGTTAGAAGAGTATAGATTTTGTGCTAGCTCTTTGTATAGATGAAACTACTATGTCTGGTTAAAATATTCCATTTTATCTATAAATAAAATTAAATTATATTTTAACCAACTCCAGTTTGTAAATTAATATGAAATCAAATATTAAAAGAGTACTATCTTCATGTATACTAGCTCCGTCTGTGTGCTTCAACAGAGTTTCTGAATGTTCATCTTCTAGCTTATCAAAATATATACTTGCTTCAAATTTGGACGTTAATTAATTTTATGTGTATGTTTTGGAAATAGGAGTATTGCTAACTCATTAGATATAAATTTTTTGGAAGATGTTAGGTCCAGGAATATAAATCCAGTTTATGAAATCAAGAGAAATTGCAGAATTGTTCTGTTTTAAAGTACTTGGAAAATCATATTGAAGTAGTTATCATAAAACATGAAGCCTTAAAATATGTTGTGCTTTTGGTACATGTATAAGAATTATTTTTAAATGCTTCTTATAGCTTAGTTCTCATATTCTGCTCTATTTGAAGTATTAAACCTTTATGGTGCACAAAGCTTTTATGTATATTTCGAAGCTAGGACCTCTTCAAAACTTCAAGTAATACCTGGACCATACATATTCACACCACATTATTCTTTCTTTAATTTGTGTTTAGGAAATGGCTGGTTTCTTGATGATGTTATAATCAAGGATCCCATAACTAATCATGAATATACCTTCTTCTGTCACAGGTTTGTAGATGTGATTTACATTGAAAAAATTCATTTCATATTAGTTCCAAGTTATTGTATTTTGGAGAAACGGATAGCTTATTCAATTATTCCTAGTCACTGATACTTTGTTGCGTAACTTTTTTGAAGATTAACTTTAGGGGATTCTGATTCTATTTAGAAAGTTATACATTATGTTTATCATCATTCTTGATGATATAAGTTTAAATCTTTCTTGGTAAATTAAAGTAGATTTAGTCATATTTAAAAATCTACCTTAATTTACCAAGAAAGATTTTAAAAATATGATTTTATATATCATTAAGGAGAAAGAAATTCTCTGGCAAGAAAACTGACTCCCTGTGGACCAGGTCCCAAATTAAGATCAAGTATAATAAATGTACAAAATAAATGTTGCATGTAGCTTTTTATATGATGAAGACATTGCTGAGCCAGTGTCACTAGGCATTGAGTTTTGGGTTATTCTTCCAATAGTGGTGATAGATTTGCTCTTTCTTTCATTACTTGCCTGTTTCTTCCCCCGTGGAGCCAATAATTGCCATTTATGAAATAACTGACTATAGTTCGAACTGTGGTTAATGACTAGAAAGACAGGATAACATAACTGGTCTGGTGGATGTAAGATCTATGACCTGGGCAGGCTAACTGACTAATTTACCTGTGTATTAGGGAAAGGCATGTTTCACCCTGAACCTGATAGCAGCTTCTCCTTCCTCCCTTGTACCTCGTACCTATCTCATGGTCATTTCAAGCATTTCCTTTTCCATTTTCTGCTCTGCTCTTACCAACAAGATACCTATTACTTTTTTAGTTCCTGTTAGCCATTATTCCTGACTTGGCTTCATAATTGCCAGTGGTTGGTGTAAATATAAAGCCACAATATTCTTGATACACTTTTCTTTCCACAGATGGTTGGATCAAGGGGAAGATGATGGTAAGATTGCCAGAGAACTGTATGCCACGGATAATAGTATCATCTTTGCAAGTGAGTGTCGTATATTGGAAAATTCTCTTTTATGACGATTGAGGAAAAGTATGATTCTGCTGAAATTAATGATTTTCTCTTTCGTTTATACCCTCAGGGCAGAAGCTAGAACTTAATAGAAAAGAAGCAGTAAGATTTTACTTTTCGTCTTAAATTGTTTGGTACAAATGGTGTCCAAATAACTATTTGATGTGTTAAAACAAAAACAGTATATAATGTTTAGTAAGCAGTGTTTCTTAGTAATTTCTTTGTCTTATGCTGTTGTTTTTGATTTTGTTTTGTTTTTATATTTAGTGGGCTGCAGAAAGATGGAAGTTTATGAAAGGAAATACTCTTCAGTTCTATAACAGGCTCACTGGAGGGTTTGTCCGTCTGCATCCAGATGGCACAGTTGATGCAGTTGGAGAGAAGACAGACAAATACGGTAAAATCATTTGGTAAAGCAAGTGGTGCTGTGGCAGTTTTGGGAACTGGAGGAAGTCAGATCTAGACCTTCTTTAATTTGCAGTTTTTTTCTTCTTTTCACATGGTTTTACAACAGTATTAAGTCATTTAAATAATTCACTATCTGCATTAATACAAATAATCAATAGATGACATGCTTTAAATCTGGGCCAACAATGTCATTATGCAAAACAATACACCATGAAAAACCTTACATTTGCTATTAATTGAAGAATAAATTGTAGGCAATTAACATTGTTAATAAAAATCAGCAATTGTAGGTCTTGAATGGTATGGCCATTTAAAGAATTAAGTTGGTTCTACTAAATATTTGTTTAAACCACTGTGTTAAATAATTTGAGGGCCACAAAAATAACTAAGACATTATTCTGAATTCCAGAGGGTCACAACTTAATGAAGAGGACAAACACATACAATTCTAATAATGTTTTTTTAAATTTTTTTGTAGCTAGTGTCATAATAAAGGTATAGAGGAGGAAAAACTAGGCAAAGAAAAACTAGATTTGATGTTTAGTGAAGCCATGACTATAAGAATTAATGAAGAAGGGTTAAACTGACAATGGTAGATTTTTTATTATAAACCCAAACCTCTAACTCTTTTTGAAAATTTAGTATTTAAGCAAAATTTACCAGCTGCATCTGTGACTATAACTTTGCTGTACTTTGTTAGAAACTGTTGTTCAAATAGCCTCTAAGATGTGCTGGAGATAATTAACCTATAGCATTTCCTCAAAATGTAACCTCCTCTACCTTATGTTAGAGATCCAAGGAATAATCCATTTTTCTCCTCTATGAAAACATGTAGGAGTCTAAGAATACTTCCTAGTAGCTTCTCTTTCCAAAGTTAATCTATTCCTTAGACATTTTCTTTACCTGTTGATTCCCATTTGGGTTGATTTACCTACTTAGATTAGTCAAAATGGTCCTATATATTCTATTGCCTGGGGCTGGTGCTCTTTTTCCTCATTGAATATAGTGGGTTGTATTTCCAAATGTGGTCAGAAATATATCCCCTATTTATAATCAGAAACTGTGAAGGATCTAAGTTTTACCCTATTTTTAGAAAACATGAGAGCACAGTCAAAGACCAAGACCATTCATTAACCACAGCAAATGCAGCAGCCAGAGCAATATCTTGCTTGGTTCCTCAAGTCCAAATCCTACAATATCCTGAGGTGAGGGCCTGATAGTACCTGCATATGTGGATGGGTGCATTAAAGGGAGAAATCTCCAAATTAGGAAATTCTGATTTTATATATGGTAGCCCATCCTTCCTCTCAGATACAGAGAGAGAAGAGACAGAGAGCACTTATCTTTATTCTGGAATATAAGCAAATCTTCTCCAGGGAAGGGAAGGAAAAGCCTTTACCTTTATTCCCCTGCAGGAGCAGGGGGAGAGGAGAGAGAGAGAGAGAGAGAGGAGGGAGAAAAAAGAGAGAGATGGAGTGAGGGAGAGAGAAAAAGAAAGAAAGGAAAAAAGGGAAGGAGGGGGGTGGTAGGGAGAGATCTCTCTGCTTTATTATGATGGACTGTTTCCTTATACAAAAATTTTGTAAGTGCATTTATTCAGAGGGCTGGACTATGCAGGAAAATGACAAATGTAGGGAGACAAATGTTGTCTTCTAAAACCCATCACAGGCTAGTTTGTAAAGGGAAATTGCCACTCTTACATCAACAAGTGGAATTCATTTCCTTACTCCTTGCTGGGTCAACCCTTTCTACATGTTTTGACTAACAGAATGCAGATGAATCAACACTATAACTTCTAAAATCTGTACCTTCTACCATTGTCTCTTGGATTAATCCTTCTTGGAGGCCCACCCTCATGCTATGAGGAATCCCAGACAGCCATACTGAGGCTTCCAGGGAAAGAACTGATGCTCTGAAAACCCCAATTGAGTTCTTGCCCTATAGCCAAACATATGAGTTCCTGTGCAGATCAAACTCACTGGTAGATATCAAAAGAGAAACTTTTTACCCATAAGCATTTCTAGCATCTTAATATGCTAGTCCTTTAATATATAAAATAGAATGAGCAGTCCTTAAAAGGGAGGTGCAGGATAGTATGAGTAATTTTCCTTGGCTTAACTGACATTTTTGCAACAGGAGGTCTTTTATGTGTGATAATTACTTGCAGGATTATTTCCTGATGTTATGCTCAGTGTCCCATAAATTCACACTCCTGAATCAGTTTTCACATGCCTGGAAAGTGTTGTGGTGAACAATGCTGACCCACGGGCATCTTTTCAGGAAAATATTTTAAGAACATGTCTCTGAGATCTGTTTGCTTGTAATTTTCACTCTACAAAACAATGTTGTTTTTATCACCATGAGACAATACTTATATTTATTTATCAAGCCTGTTGTAAATTTAGCTATTTCCATATGTAGAGAGTTAGAATGCTCATTTCTCTGAGAGCTACTGAACCATTTATTGGCAATACTGGACCTAAAAGCACCACACAGCATGAGAAGATCTTTGAAATATCACAGGGAACTTCATTTTAAGATGATAAGCTCTTAGGTATTAAAACCAATACTATGCTAACATTGATAATGACAATCATAAACAAGTCTTCTAGGCTTTAGTGTAGGATCTTAGAACTAAAGAGAAGGAAAAGACAGCCAAAGCAACTCAATTTTAACCCTTGATAGTTACTTTATGTCAGGGTCATTTTCACAAACTTCCCATCCTCCAAAATTTTAAAAGATTTACTATAAAATATAGATTCCCATAGTTTTCTCATTTTATAGTAGTTTTTCAAGACAAAAATTCATAATCTAAATTCAGATTTATTTGACTTATATTCTAACAGGATTAAGCATCCATTTTAGAAACATATGATATATTACTGAAAGTTTCTAATATGTCTTGTCGCTAAGGATCTAGGTCAATAGTTGTACAGTAGTCTCCCCTTATCCCTGGTTGCACTTTCCACAGTTTCAGTTACTTCTAGTCAACTGTGCTGTGGAAGCAGATGATCCTTCTTCTGACATATTTTCAGGTCAGTAGTAGCCTAACACTACATCACAATGCCTAAGTCATTCACCTCACTTCATTTCATCATGGAGGCATTTTATCATCTGATATCATCACCAGAAGAAGGGCGAGTAGAATACAATAAGATATTTTGAGAGAGACCATGCTCAACTTTTATTAGAGTGTGTTATTATAATTGTTCTAGTTTATTATTAGTTATTAATCTCTTACTGTGTCTAATTCATAAATTTTATTGTAGATATTTATGCAAAGGAAAATATATATATAGGATTTGGTACCATCTGTGGGTTCAGACATCTACTGGAGGTCTTGCAGTGTATCCTCTGTAGATAAGGAGGAACTATTCTATCAGATTTTGAGATGGATTTTGGATTTTATTTTTGAGGTATTCATTTGGTAACATGTAAGGCTGGTGCATATGGAAGAGGTGACTACATTCTTTAGTGTGGGGGTTTTAAAATATATCCACAAATTACTTGACACTGGGCTGGATCAAGGGACTTCTAACAAATAGAATATGGTAGAAGTGACTGTGTGTGACTTTTGAGACTAGGTCATAAAAGGCATTATAGATTTTTCCTGGTACTCTTCTTGGATCACTCACTCTGGGGGAAGCCAACTGCCATGTCATAAGGATATCCAAGCAGCCCTATGGAGAGGCTAACTTGGAAAGGAACAGAAGCTTCTTTCTAACAGCCATGTGAGTGATCCATCTTGTGAGAGTATCCTCCAGTGCCAGTGAAACCTTTGGATGACAACAGCCCCAACCAACAGCTTGAGTGTAATCTCATGGGAGATCTTGACCCAGAGTTACCCAGATAAGTTGCTCCCAAATTTTTGACCTGCTGAAATTGTAAGGTAATAAATATTTGTTCTAACCTGCAAAAGGTTTGGAGTAATATTTTACACAACAACAGATAACTAATATACCAATTCAGTCACTGTTCTGTACGAGAGATGCTTCTGTATTTTCTCACTCTGGACACTATGATGGATTTCATCTTCTTTTCACATTAAGTGATGGCCAGGAATGGAAAGAGCAGCATCTGTCCTATCTTTAATCTGAATCCTCATCTTCTTTCTTGCATTGCTGATTCATTTCTACCTTTTGTACTGTTGCACTGGGTAGTCCTGTATATTCAGTGCCATTTTTCTACAGTGAAAACTAAAAAACATTTTTGAAAGAAATTAAAGACCTCAGTAGGTGGAAAGACATCCTGTGTTTATGGATTGGAAGACTTAATATTGTTAAGATCACGGTACTTCCCAAAATGATCTACAGATTTGATTCAATCCTTATCAAAATGTCTTTTCTACAGAAATGAAGAAACTAATCCTAAATTTTATATGGAATTGCAAGGAACCCTGAACAGCCAAAACAATATTAAAAAAGAACAAAGTTGGAGTACCCACATTTCCTGATCTGACAAATTACTATAAAGCTACAGTAATCAAAATGGTGTGGTACTAGCATAAATATTGACATACAGATCAGTGGAATAGTACTTTGTGTTTTTTATGAGATGGTCAGTCAGGTACAAAAGGAAATACAGGAGAGGCTCAGAAAAACAAAGTTCATTATACTCACAGGTCCTAAAGACAGGAGCAGAATATATCATGCAGGATCACATAGAAAAACACTAGGGAGATCAGGAGACAGAAGATAGGAGGGAGAGAGCATTTAGGCCAGGAACTTTACTAGGATTTCCACAGGAAAGGCAAGGCAGGGCAGGGGAAACAGTTTATGATTGGATAGTTTGAATAATAGTGAGTTTTGGATTATAGAGGTGATCTCTAGTTGCCTGGTACTTGGCTCTTGGATGATTAAGGAGTAGTGCCTCCTGGGGTACATGGGCCAGAAGGAGGAGGTATGTTTCTGGATTGGTTAGTTTGCATATTAAAGGTATGCTGTAGTCTGTGTCTTTTACTATCTCTAAGAATTTAGCTTAAGGTGAGGCAAGTCTCTCTCCCAGCCAGGAAAAAATTTTAAGATGTCAAATCATAATAATATACAGAAAAATTATATGCATGCAAATAGAATTGGCAGTATAGAAATAAACCTGTATATCTATGGTCAATTGATTTTTGACAAGGGTGCCAAGACCTTCAATTGGGAAAGTCCGTTTCTTTTCCCCAGTCTTCAACTGGGGAAAGGCTGAACCTAGAGTGTATAAGTGAATAGTCTGTTCAATAAATGGTGCTGGGACAGCTGGATATCCAAATATAAAAGAATGGAGCTGGGCCCTTACCTCATACCATATACAAAATTCAACTCAAATGGACCAAAGTAAGATCTAAAGCTATAAAACTCTTAGAAGAAAACATAGGTGTAAATGTGCACATCCTTGGAATAGTCAATGTTTTTTTAGATATGACATCAAAAGCACAGGCAACAAAGAAAAATATAGATAGGTTGGAT
The DNA here is from genome assembly GCF_002007445.2 of Ailuropoda melanoleuca. NCBI lineage: Eukaryota > Metazoa > Chordata > Mammalia > Carnivora > Ursidae > Ailuropoda > Ailuropoda melanoleuca. The sequence goes on from NW_023179820.1 coordinate 7,283,557, forward strand.
ATCATCACATTAAAAACTCTTGTGCATCAAAGGTTACTATCAAGATGGAAAGGTAACCCCCCAAATGGGGGAAATACTTGCAAATCCTATGTCTAATAAGGATCTAGTATCCGTAGTATATAAAAAGCTCTTAAAATTCAACAATAAGATGAACAACCAAATTAAAAAATGAGCAAAAAGAACCTGAATAGACATTTATCTGAAGAAGATATACAAATGGCCATGAAAAGATGTCCAGTGTCTTAGTATTAGAAAAATGCAAATCAGTATATGAGATAGTACTTCACACCCACTAGGATGGCTGTAATGAAAACAACAGAAAATAAAGACCTAAATATGAGACTTGATGCCACAAAATTCCTAGAAGAAAATATAGGCAGTAATTTCTTTGACATCAGTCATAGAAACATTTTTTTTAGATGTGTCTCCTCAGGCAAAGGAAACAAAATAAAAAGCTTTTGCACAGCGAAAGAAATCATCAACAAAACAAAAAGGCAACCTACTGAACGGGAGAAGATATTTGCAAATGATATATTTGATAAGGGGGTAATATTCAAAATACGTAAAGAACTTCTACAACTTCAAAGCCAAAAGCCAAATAATTTGATTAAAAATAGGCAGAGGACCTGAATAGACATTTTTCCACAGAAGATATACAGATGGCCAACACACATATGAAAAGATGCTCAACATCACTAATCATCAGGGAAATGCAAATTAAAACCATGATATCACTTTACACCTGTCAGTTGGCTAAAATAAAAAACACAAGAAGTAACAACTGTTGGTGAGGATGTGGAGAAAAAGGAACCCTTGTGCACTGTTGATGGGAATGCAAATTGTGACAGCCACTGTGGAAAACAGTATGAAGAATCCTTAAAAAATTAAAAATAAATTACTGTATAATCTAGTATTTCCACTACTACTTACCCAAAGAAAATGAAAACAATAATTTGAAAAGATATATGCTTTGCTATGTTTATTGCAGCATTATTTACAATAACCAAGACATGGAAGCAACCCGTGTTCATCCATAGATGAATGGATAATGAAGAGGTGATACACACACACACACACACACACACACACACACACACACACTGAATATTATTCAGCCATAAAAAAGAATGATATCTTGCCATTTGCAACAATATGGCTGGACCTAGAGGGATAAGTGAAATAAGTCAGTCAGAGAAAGACACATACCATATGATTTCACTCATATGTGGAATTTAAGAAACCAAACAAAGAGACACAAAAAAATAAACTCTTAAATACAGAGAACAAACTGGTGATTGCCAGAGGGGAGGTGGTGGGGGGATGGTATAATAGACAAAGGGGATCAAGAGCACGCTTATCTTGAGCACTGAGAAATGTATAGAATTGTTGAATCGTTATATTGTACACCTGAAATTAATATAACACTGTATGTTAATTTTACTTGAATAAAAATTAAAAACTATGTAATTGTTATTACAAAATTCTCAGCTGATAATTCCAAACAAACGCACAAATAACAGAAAATAACAAATGCTTGTAAGGATATGGAGATATCAGAACCTTCAGACATTGCCAGTGGGTATGTAAAATGGTCAACTGCTTTGGAAAACAATTTGGCAATTCATCAATAAGTTAAACATAGAAATACCATGTGACCTAGCAATTGGACTTTATGAGAACTGAGAATAAAAATGTGTATATGAATGTTTATAGCACTATTCACAATAACCAAAAGATGGAAACAACCCAAATGTCCATCAGCTGATGAGTGGATAAACAAATGTGGTATATCCATATAAGAGAATATTATTCAGCCATTAAAAGTTATGAAGTACTGATGCATGCTATCCTGAATGTGATATGGACTGTGAAAACATTGTGTTAAGTGAAAGAAGCCAGACACAAAAGATCACATATTATATGATCTAGAATATCTAATATATTATAGACTATCTAATATATCTGATATCTAGAATATATAATATCTAGAATAGGTAAATTTATAGAGACAGAAAGTAGATTAATAGTTGCTGGAGGTGGGGCAAAGAAGGATTGACTGCTTAATGGCTGGCAGGTTTCTTTTGGGATGATTAATTGTACAACATTGTGAATGCACTACATGCCACTGAATTGTACACTTTAAAATGGTTAAAATGGTGAATTTTATGTTATATTATTTTACTATGGTTTAAAAAAAAACTATCATGAGCCCCTGTCCACTACGCAGGAGTATGGGTATAATTCACACTTGTAATTGTTATGGATTTATACATTTACTTAACAGTTTCTAACAAAAAGGCAGTGAAGTGTTTTGATAAAGGGACAGCTCTGTCCGATTTTCACAAAGGCATTGTTTCACTTACCGGTCTGGCTGAATGGAGCTTATTACAAACAAACATGTATAAAAGAAAGATGTAAAGGGACAAACTGAGCCCTTCCTGCCAGGAATATACAGTTTTATCATGACTTGAACTAGCTTTATATAAAGGAAATTAGGACTGGAGTAGGTTTTAGGGAGTAGAGCTCTAGCACCTTGTCCTAGAACTTTGTCTTTTTGCTGTTCCCTACTGAAATGGAAGATCTGGCATTTGGAAGTTGGAGGTGTGTATATGCAGAGAACATTTTGTTACGAGACAGTTTCTCCCTGTATCTCTCACATTTCTATATGATCTGGGTCCCCTGTGCAAAGCTATCTACAGCCACTTTAAGAATGTCTGTATAAAGAGATATTGCAAGATAAAAAACTTCTCCCTTCCTGAAGAACTTCAGGGATAGTAAAGTCTCTTTCCTTTCCTCAGAGAACATTTGTTTTCTACTTAAAATAATATCTTTCTGTGGACAAAGATTGGACAGGTTTGCTAGCAGCCCTTATTAAGATTAGGGCTTTCTAAAACTTGAAATTCTGCAGGTGTGATCCTAAGTCACAGTGTGTACAGTAGCATTTACCTAGCCCCACTCTTCATTGCCCTGATGGGATCAGGGGAAACAGTATGAACCTGCAGTTTCTGCTGCCTGCTGTGCTGGGTCTAATAAATTGTTTAAATCTGGCTAGGCTTGCTGTGTCCTCACTGACTAAATTCATGGAAGTATGGCTGGCTGACTTAATGGCTGCTTGCTGCTTAGGGACTGCTTCTCTAGATCTAGAAGCACTAGATCATAAGGAAGGACCATAAGAAGATCAGAGTTTAACTTGAGCCCCTAATTTTTCTTGAATCTGAGTCATAGATTCCTGGGTTGCCAGGGATTTTAGACGAGACACAGATAGAATATGTAAGCAGGTGCCATCTGGCCACCCCAAATGGCTACCCAGTGCAAAAAGGCCTTGCCTTTATAGGATTCTCCCAATATCAGAAGGCCGTTGATGGTGTTACAAGAATGCTAATCTAGTGTGACAGACACTAGAGCAACTATTTTGATTCCTGCATTGTTAGAAGGAGAAATGGCAATGACCAACATAGGAGGGCCTGCAGTTCTGCCACCATGGTGACTCACATGAGCAGTAAATCACATACTAACTTCACCTGGTGAATGCAGGTGAAAGAGTGAAACCAGAAGAGAGAAAGCCGACAAAGTTCCTGTCTCCTCTGAGTAGCTTCTAGAAGCTGCACTTGAGCTGAGAGTGGGAGGAGCTTTGAAATTCCAGACAGTGACTTGAGATTTTAATACTCAAACTACATCACAAAACGTTTATCAGAACTGATATTTATGTTTTTTCTTTTAAATTAACTTTAAATTATTTAATCATTCCAAAAGAAGTCCTGAAGGAAAATTGGTTAAAATTACATTAAATCTGGGGCGCCTGGGTAGCATAGCGGTTAAGCGTCTGCCTTCGGCTCAGGGCGTGATCCCGGCCTTATGGGATTGAGCCCCACGTCAGGCTCCTCTGCTGTGAGCCTGCTTCTTCCTCTCTCACTCCCCTGCTGTGTTCCCTCTCTTGCTGGCTGTCTCTATCTCTGTCGAATAAATAAATAAATAAAATCTTAAAAAAATTACATTAAATCTATATATTAACTTGGAAAGAATTGATGTCTTCCTAGTAGTCAGATTTTTCCTTTAGGAATTTGTCCTATATTTATTCATTCAGAACGTCATACCTATATTTAAAATTTTTTCTCTCTCTTCATAGGTACTACATTGTCTTTTTAGTGTTATTATGAGGCTTTGGTTGCTATTGTAAATAAGCCCCCTTTCCATTACAAATAACATATACAGAAAAATATAGAAATCTACAGTTTTTATGTTTTATTTATTCAGTATTTAATTAATGCCTGCTATTTGTCAGGCACTGATCTAGATACATATTTATTTTGAATCTTACCACTTCACTTCACTCCAATTAAAGAGTTTTTTCAGGTATTACAGATATAATAAATTTACTACTTCCCAATAATCAAATCTATTGTTTTGATTTCAAGCACCTTTCCACTGGCAAGAACATCCTTAAGAAGATAAAATAATGTTGGTAATATTGGCATTCTCATTTTGTGATTAATATTAATGGAATGTCTTTATTGTTTATTAAGAATTGGGTATTTGAAGAGGCATTGATAAATAATACCACTTCTCCTCCTGTATAGAGAGACAATTACAAAATAATATACAAAACACAGACAAATGGAAATCAAGATCTCAGCATTATTACTGATGGAGTCAAGTGAGGATATTTGCTCTATATCTGAGCTCAGAGGACTTGCTAACTCTCCCCAGATGAGAAAAGATTACCTACACAAGTATAGACAGTATTGAGCAACTGCAGGCTCCCTTATGAGGCTGCCCCTTATAAGTGACAACACAGCAGAAAGGACCTTCTGTGTAGGTGGCCCATTTGGGGACAGAAAGGGCATAAGCTGCAATACCTAGCTCCTTTCAAAGCGCCAATCCAAGGGTTGCACTCTATTCCATGGTATGGGGTACAAGGGAGTGTGAGAGTCATCACAGAGAAAGTAGGTTCCCCTTTTATATGATGTGATTATTTTTAAGTACTTGTCCTTTAGAGTGATAGGAAAGTAAATTTTCTAATTTTACTAAGGACTTTATTAAAGTGATTTAAAAATGAATGTTAAATGTTATTACATTTCTCTTTGGCATCTATGGATTCATGATACAGTTTTTAAAAATTTTTTTTATTATGTTAGTCACCATACAGTACATCCCTGGTTTCCGATGTAAAGTTCGATGATTCATTAGTTGCGTATAACACTCAGTGCACCATGCAATACGTGCCCTCCTTACTACCCATCACTGGTCTATCCCATTCCCCCACCCCCTTCCCCTCTGAGGCCCTCAGTTTGTTTCTCATAGTCCATAGTCTCTCATGTTTCATTTCCCCTTCTGATTACCCCCCCTTTTTTTATCCCTTTCTTCTCCTACTGATCTTCCTAGTTCTTATGTTCCATAGATGAGAGAAATCATATGATAATTGTCTTTCTCTGCTTGACTTATTTCACTTAGCAAAATCTCCTCCATTGCAGTCCATGTTGCAGCAACTGTTGAGAATTCGTTCTTTCTGATAGCTGAGTAATATTCCATTGTATATATGGACCACAACTTCTTAATCCAGCCATCTGTTGAAGGGCATCTCGGCTCCTTCCACGATTTAGCTATTGTGGACAATGCAGCTACAAACATTGCATGATACAGTTTTCCATATTAGACTTAGAGTTAATTTGTGTTGCTTGAATAAATACATTTTTAAAAAATAATATTTCTTTTTTTCCTTAAAAATTTTTTTATTATGTTATGCTAGTCACCATACAGTACCTCATTAGTTTTTGTTGTAGTGTTCCATGATTCATTGTTTGCATATAACACCCAGTACTCCATGCAGTATGTGCCCTCCTTAATATCCATCACCAGGCTAGCCCATCCCCCCACCACTCTCCCCTCTGATTGTTTCCCAGAGCCCATAGTCTCATGGTTCATTTCCCTTCTGTTTATCCCCCCTTCATTCTTCCCTTCCTTCTCCTACTGATCTCCCTGCTATTTCTCATGTTCCACAAATGAGTGAAAGCATATGATAATTGTCTTTCTCTGCTTGGCTTATTTCACTAAGCATAATCTCCTCCAGTCCCGTCCACGTTGCTGCAAATGTTGTGTAATCGTTCTTTCTGATGGCTGAATAATATTCCATTGTATATATGGACCACAGCTTCTTAATCCAGTCATCTGTTGAAGGGCATCTCGGCTCCTTCCATGATTTGGCTATTGTGGACAATGCAGCTATGAACATTGGGGTGCATATGGCCCTTCTCTTTACTACGTCTGTATCTTTGGGGTAAACACCCAGTAGTGCAATGGCTGGGTCATAGGGTAGTTCAATTTTTAACTTTTTAAGGGACCTCCACACTGTTTTCCAAAGTGGCTGTACCAACTTGCATTTCCACCAACAGTGTAAGAGGGTTCCCCCTTCTCCACATTCTCTCCAACATTTGTTGTTTCTTGCCTTGTTAATTTTTACCATTCTAACTGGCATAAGGTAGTATCTCAATGTGGTTTTGATTTGAATTTCCCTATGGCTAGTGATGTTGAGCATTTTTTCATGTGTCTGTTAGCCATTCATACNGCTGGGTCAGAGGGTAACTCAATTTTTAACTTTTTGAGGGACCTCCACACTGTTTTCCAAAGTGGCTGTACCAACTTGCATTTCCACCAACAGTGTAAGAGGGTTCCCCCTTCTCCACATTCTCTCCAACATTTGTTGTTTCTTGCCTTGTTAATTTTTACCATTCTAACTGGCATAAGGTAGTATCTCAATGTGGTTTTGATTTGAATTTCCCTATGGCTAGTGATGTTGAGCATTTTTTCATGTGTCTGTTAGCCATTCATACGTCTTCATTGGAAAAGTGTCTGTTCATATCTTCTGCCCATTTTTTGATTCGATTATTTGTTTCTTGTGTATTGAGTTTGAGAAGTTCTTTATAGATCTTGGGTACCAGCCTTTTATCTATAGTTTCATTTGCAAATATCTTCTCCCATTCTGTGGTTTGCCTCTTTGTTTTGATGAATGTTTCCTTGGCTGTGCAGAAACTATTTATCTTGGAGAGGTCCCACAAGTTCATTTTTTCTTTTGTTTCCCTTGCCTTTGGAGATGTGTCATGAAAGAAGTTGCTGTGGCCGATGTCGAAGAGGTTACAGCCTATGTTCTCCTCTAGGATTTTGATGGATTCCTGTCTCACATCGAGGTCTTTCATCTATTTGGAGTTTGTCTTTGTGTATGGTGTGAGAGAGTGGTCATGTTTCATTCTTTTGCATGTAGCTGTCCAATTTTCCCAGCACCATTTATTGAAGAGACTGTCTTTTTTCCACTGGAAGTTTTTTTTCCTGCTTTGTCAAAGATTAGTTGACCATAGAGCTGAAGGTCCAATTTCTGGGTTGTCTATTCTGTTCCATTGGTCTATGTGTCTGTTTTTGTGGCAGTACCATGCTGTCTTGGTGATCACAGCTTTGTAGTATAGCTTGAAATCAGGCAACATGATGCCCCCAGGTTTGTTTTTCTTTTTCAACATTTCCTTGGCGATTCGGGGTCTTTTCTGGTTCACACAAATCTTAGGCTTGTTTGTTCCAGCTCTTTGAAAAACGTCATTGGTATTTTGATTGGATGACACGGAAAGTGTACATTGCTTGGGGTAACATAGACATTTTAACTATATTCTTCCAATCCATGAGCATGGAATATTTTTCCATCTTTTTGTGTCTTCTTCAATGTCTTTCATCAGGAGGTCATTCTCAGTGTCCTAGCATGAAACACATAGAGATTGGGGAAACCTGAGCCATACCTGAGGAATAAGCATGCCAAAGCTTATTCCGTTGTTTCTGGATTATAGATACTTTGTCTGGTTAAGTTGATTCCAAGATATCTTATGGTTTTTGGTGCTATCGTAAATGGAATTGATTCCCTAACTTCTCTTTCTTCAGTCTCATTGTTCATGTATAGAAATGCAACTGATTTCTGAGCATTGATTTTGTATCCTGCCACATTACTGAATTGTTGTATGAGTTCTAGTAATTTGGGGGTGGAGTCTGTTGGGTTTTCCATATAAAGTATCATGTCATCTGCAAAGAGAGAGAGTTTGACTTCTTCTTTGCCAATTTGAATACCTTTTATTCTTTTTTGTTTTCTGATTGCTGTTGCTAGGACTTCTAGTAGTATGTTGAACAATAACAGCAAGAGTGGGCATCCTTGTCATGTTCCTGATCTTAAGGGAAAGGCTCTCAGCTTTTCCCCATTGAGAATGATATTCACTCTAAGCTTTTGATAGGTGGTTTTTATGAAATTGAGAAATTTACCCTCCTTCCCTACACTCTGAAGTGTTTTAATCAGGAAAGGATGCTGTATTTTGTCAAATGCTTTTTCTGCATCAATTGAGAGGATCATATGGTTCTTGTCTTCTCTTTAAGTTAATGTGATCTATCACACTGATCAGTTTGCGAATGTTGAACCACCCTTGCATCCCAGGGATGAATCCCACTTGGTCATGATGGATAATCCTTTTAATGTACTGTTGGATCCTATTAGCTAGGATCTTCTTGAGAATTTTGGCGTCCATCTTCATCATGGATCTTGGTCTGTAATTCTCTTTTTTGATGGGGTCTTTGCCTGGTTTTGGGATCAAGGTAATGCTGGCATCATAGAATGAGTTTGGTAGTTTTCCTTCTGTTTCTATTTTTTGAAACAGCTTCAGGAAAATAGGTATTATTTCTTCTTTGAATGTTTGGTAGAATTCCCCCGGAATTCCATCAGGCCCTGGACTCTTGTTTTTTGGCAAGTTTTTGATCACTATTTCAAACTCTTCATGATTAATCAGTCTGTTTAGGTAATTGATTTCCTCCTGTTTCAGTCTTGGTAGTTTATTGGTTTCTGGGAATGCATCCATTTCTTCCAGTTTGCTTAATTTATTGGTATATAGTTGTTGATAATAGTTCTAATGATCCTTCCTATTTCCTTGATGTTAGTCGTGATCTCTCCCCTTTCATTCATAATTTTATTAATTTGGGTCCTTTCTCTATTCTTTTGAATAATTCTGGCCAGTGGCTTATCGATCTTATTAATTCTTTCAAAGAACCAGCTTCTAGTTTTGTTGATCTGTTCTACTGTGCTCCTAGTTTCTAACTAATTGATCTCTGCTCTAATCTTAATCAATTGTCTTCTTGTGCATGGGTTAGTTCTGTTCTTCTGTTCCAGCTCCAGCTTCTTGAGGTGAGCATATAAAAACTGCATTTTAGATTTTTGTATTCTTTTTTTTTTTAAGATTTTATTTATTTATTGACAGAGAGAGAGACAGCCAGCGAGAGAGGGAACACAATCAGGGAGAGTGGGAGAGGAAGAAGCAGGCTCACAGTGAAGGAGCCTGATGTGGGGCTCGATCCCAGGACTCCGGGATCACGCCCTGTGCTGAAGGCAGACGCTTACACCTGAGACACCCAGGCGGCCCCACGTTTTTTGTGTTCTTTTGAGTGAGGCTTGGATGGCTTTGTATTTTCCCCTGCGGACCACCGTTGCAGTGTCCCATAGGTTTTGGACTGATGTGTTTTCATTCTCGTTGGTTTCCATAAATTTCTTAAGTTCTTCTTTAGTTCCCTGGTTTACCCAATCATTCTTAAGCAGGATGGTTCTTAATTTCCAAGTGTTTGAGTTTCTTCCAATTTTTTCCTTGTGATTGAGTTCCAGTTTCAAAGCATTGTGGTATGAGAATATGCAGGGAATAATCTCAGTCTTTTGGTATCAGTTGAGGCCTGTTTTGTGACCCAGTATATGGTCTCTTCTGGTGAACGTTCCATGTGCATTTAAAAAGAATGAGTATTCTGTTGTTCTAGGGTGTAGTGTTCTGTATATATCTATGAGGTCCATCCTGCCCAGTATGTCATTCAAAGCTTTTGTTTCTTTGTTGATTTTCTGCTTAGGTGATCTGTCTGTTGCTGAGAGTGGAGTGTTGAGGTCCCCTACTATTAATGTATTATTATCTGTATGTCTCTTTATTCTGGTTAAGAGTTGGCTTGTATATCTGGCTGCTCCCTTGTTGGAGGGCATAGATATGTTAGATCCTCTTGCTGGCTACACCCTTTAAGAATACTATAGTGTCCTTCTATATCTCTAACAACAGTCTTTAGTTTAAAATCTGATTGGTCTGGTATGAGAATTGCTACCCCACCTTTATTTTGAGGTCCTTTGGCATGAAAAATGGTTCTCCATCCCTTCAGTTTCAGTCTGAATGTATCTTTAGGTTCAAAATGAGTCTCTTGTAGACAGCATATGGATGGGTCATGGCTTTTTATCTAATCTGCTACCCTGTGGCATTTTATGGGCGCATTTAAGCCATTCACATTGAGAGTGATTATTGGGAGATATGATTTTAATGATGTCATGTTGCCTGTGAAGTCTTTGTTCTACAGATCGTAAATTTCTGTTCTGTATCTCTCTTGGGATCTTTTTACTTTTATAGAATCCCCCCTTTTTTTAAAAAAGATTTTATTTATTTATTTGACAGAGAGAGACAGCCAGCGAGAGAGGGAACACAAGCAGGGGGAGTGGGAGAGGAAGAAGCAGGCTCCTAGCGAAGGAGCCTGATGTGGGGCTCAATCCAGGACCCTGGGATCACGCTCTGAGCCAAAGGTAGACACTTAATGACTGCGCCACTCAGGTGCCCCTTTAACCCCCTTTAATATTTCTTGTAGGGCTGGTGTAGTGGTCACATATTCTTTCAGTTTCTGCCGGTCTTGGAACCTCCGTGTCTCTTCATCCATTCTGAATGACAGCCTTGCTGGATAAAGAATCCTTGCTGCATGTTCTTCTCACTTAGTGCTCTGAATATGTCTTGCCAGCTTTTTCTGGCTTGCCAGGTCTCTGTAGACAGGCCTGATGTTATTCTGATGTTCCTCCCTCTGTATGTGAGGAATCTCTTCACCTTGGCTGCTTTCAAGATTGTTTCCTTGTATCTAAGATTCTTGAACTGTACTATTATGTGATGTGGTGTCGGTCTGTCCTCATTGATCTTGGGAGCAGTCCTCTCTGCTTCTTGGACACGAATGCTTGTTTCCTTCACCAGATTAGGGAAGTTCTCAGCTACAATTTGTTCAAATATCTTTTCTAGACCTCTCTCTTTCTCCACCCCCCTTGGGGATGCCGATGATTCTGACATTGGAACGTTTCATTGAATCAGTAATTTCCTGTAGTCTTTTTTCTTGAAAGTGGGTTTTTTAAGCCATGTTTCTTCTCTTTCTTTCTTTTCTATCATATCATCCTCTAACTCACTAATTTGCTTTTCTGCCTCATTTACCCTGGCCATCAGAACATCCAGTTTAGACTGCATTTGATTCATAGCATTCTTAATTTCCATGAGATTTGTTCTCATTTCCACCCTTAGAGATTCTATATTTTTGTTAATATTTTCTTGAAGCCTACACATCATCTTGACCGTTGTTAGTCTGAAATCCATTTCTGACAATTTGGTTATATCCATATCCATTAGTTCTGTGGCAGAGGTGACAGTCTCTGTTTCTTTCCTTTGTTGGGGGTTCCTACTCCTTGTCATTTTGATGAGGTGTGGGTGCAGGGATGTACAGAGCCCAAAGTATTGACTAGGACCTACACAAGATGCACTTGTTTTATAGGGACCTAAAGACGTGGGCTTCTTGTTCTTTCAGACTGCCTTCTGGAGGAGGGGCCTGCTGCGCTGATACTCAGGCAACCCTGTTTGGGTAGATTTGCCCTGTTGGGGAGGGGGTATGGGCACAGTGAGAACTGGTTTTTCTGGGCTTTTGTTCTCTCATGGCTTTCCCTGGTGGCTTTCTGTGACTCTTCAGAGGGTCAGAGCAGCAGTGACCATATCCAAACCTGTCTCAGAACAGAGAGATAGCAGTCTGCTCTTCACTGAGCTCTCCAGGCCACTTTAACTCTGTTTCTGTCAGTGCTGCTAAAAATCCGCAGCTTCCCGGGTTGTGCACCCTACAGTTGCTCTCCCAGTCTTCACTCCCAGGGCCAGCACCTCTTTGCCCTTTGTGCTTCTAAAACCGCCAGCTGCCCTGGTTCCCAGGCACGCTCCAGAGCTCTGGTTTTCAGACTTGTCACACACGCTCCCAAGCTCCCATTTTCAGTCTGGTTTCCGCTCCTGGTTTTAATCTGGTTTCTTGGTGGCTACCTGGCTGAGTCCGGCCTGCTCCCCAGCGCAGGAGGCTACTGCTTCCTGCTGCCTGAGTGTGGCTGCTCCCTCCCCCTTCTGTTCATCTTCCTATATCTGTGCACAGATTCACAGCTCCCCAATTCATACCTCAATACCCAGAGCCGGAGATGTTCGTCTGTAGAGATCCAGATGTATCTTCTTACATCTCAGTCTGATTTTGTGGATGTTCAGGGTGGTCTGGTAGATATCCGGCTCGATTCAGGGGACCAGCTGAAATAGGGTCCCCAACTCCTCTGCCAACTGTTTTCCTCCTAAAAATAATATTTCTATTCTTATGTTAAACTCTGCTTACTTATGGTAGATAACTCTTAATTCTGTAATTTAAATGAGATTTCTAGTTTTTTTCTTTTTTAGAAATTATAAATTCTGTTCACAGGAGAGATCCATTTAATGCAAACACACACAGAGACACACATATATACATACACTTATTTAGTACTGGTGCTTGTCTAGATGCTGGAGATATTATAGGAATGAAACATAAAAATTGTGCCCACTTAAAGTTTACATTCCAATGAGATTGGTGTGTCTACTTTGGGAGGAGTGAGGAATCTTTTCAACTTTGATTTTACTGGTTCTTTTTACTCTTCAGATTTATTGAGGCAATTGACATGAAACATTGTGTAAGTTTAGGTATACAACATCATGATTTGATAAATGTATATATTGCAAAATGATTACCTCAATACGGTTAGTTAACACATCTATCATTTCATATAATTGCAATTTTTTGTTATGAGAATATTCAAGATCTAATCTCTTACCAACTTCCAAATATATATTACAGTATTGTTAATAATTGTCCTTATGCTATATATGAGAGCCTCAGAACTCGCTCATCTTATAACTGAAGATTTGTACACTTTGACCAGCATCACCTCATTTATCCCACCTCAGCCCTGGCAATTGCCATTTTACTCTGTTTCTATGAGTTTGCTTTTTTTTTCTTTTGTAGTTTCAAGTCTTTATTTAATTTAGTTAAGATACAGTGTTATATTAGTTTCAGGTATAGAATTTAGTGATTCATCATTTTCATACAATACCCAGTGCTTATCACAAGTGCCCTCCTTAATACCCATCACCTATTTAACCCATTTCCCCTGCCCACTTCCCTTCCAGCAACCCTTAGTTTGTTCTCTGTAGTTAAGAGCCAGCTTTTTGAAAAAATTTTTGATTCTACATGTAAGTGAGATCACATAGTATTTGGCTTTCTCTGTCTGACTTAACTCACTTAGCTTAATGCGCTCAAGGTCTACCCATGTTGTCACAAATGGCAGAATTTCATTCTTTTTAATGGCTGAAAAATATTCACATATGTCTATATCTATATATCATATTTCCTTATCCATTCATCCATTGAGGGATACTTAGATTTTTTTTCCATTTCCTGGCTAATATGAATGAACATAGGAATACAAATACTTCTTTGAGATTATGATTTCGTATTCTTTAGATATGTACTCAGAATTATATTGCTGGATCATATAGTAGTTTAATTTTTAAAGGAGACTTCATAGTGTTTGTCACAGTGGCTGACCAATTTACCTTGTCCTTCTGATAATAGCCATCCCAACTGGTGTGAGGTGGTATCTCATTGAAGTTCTGATTTGCATTTCCCTGATGATTGATGTAGAGCATCTTTTCATGCACTTATTGGCCATTTGTATATATTCTTTGGAAAAATGTCTCTTCTAGTGTTCTGCCCATTTTAAAATTGATTTTATTTTGTCATTGTGGTGTTTAAGTTCCTTATATATTTTGGGAAAAACTCCTTCATCAGAGGGATATTTTACAAATATTTTTCCCATTCTGTAAGTTGCCTTTTTATTTTGTTGATTGTTTCCTTTGCTGTGTGGAAGACACTTAAGTTTGATGTAGTCTCTCTAGTGATTTTTTTGTTGTTGTTGTTGCTTGTGCTTTTGGTGTCATATCCAAAAAATCATTGCTAAGAACAATGTTAAGGAGATATTTCCCTACTGTTCTTCAAAGAGTTTTGTGGTTTCAGGTATTACATTTATATTCTTAATCCAATTCAGGTTAATTTTGGTGTAAGCTAGGGGTCCTGTACCATTCTTTTGTGTTTGGATATCCAGTTTTCTAGCACCGTTTATTGAAGAGACTATCCTTTCTGCATTGTTTCCTTGACCCCCTTGTCAAATATTAGTTGACTGTATATGTGTGGTCTTATATCTGGGCTCTCTATGCTGTTCCATTGATTTAGGTGTTTGTTTAGGTGTTTGTTAAAACAAATGCCTGTACCATACTGTTTTGATTACTATAGCTCTGTAATATAGTGTAATGTTAGGAAGTATGTTTTTTTTCCCTCAAGATTACTTTGTTCTTTCTCAAGATTAATTTGGCTATTCAGGGTCTTTTGTGGTTCCATGCAAATTTTAGGATTATTTTTTTCTATTTCTGTGAAAAGTGCCATTGGAATTTTAATAGGGATTGTGTTGAATCTGTAGATGGCTTCAGGTAGTATGGACATTTTAACAATTTCATATCAACTCTTCTGATTCATGAATATGGGATGTCTTTATATTTATTCATGTCTTTTTCATTTTTAAAAAGATCAATGCTTTATATTTATAGTTTTGGTCTATAGATCTTCACTTTCTTGGTTAAATTTATCCCTAAGTACTTTATTGTTTTTGATGCTATTTTAAATGTTTTTTTCTGACAGTTCACCATTAGTATATAGAAACTCAACTGATTTTTGTGTATTGATTTTGTGTCCTGTAACTTTACTGAATTTTTTAAATTAGTTCTAACAATTTTGGGGGGAGACTAGGATTTTCTCAATATAAGATCATATCATCTGCAAATAGAAACAGTTTTACTTCTTCCTTCTGAATTTGGATGCTTTTTATTTCTTTTTATTGACTAATTGCTCAGGCTAGGCTTCCAGTACTATGTTGAATGTGTACTGGTGATAGTGTGCACCCTTGTCTTCTTCCTAATCATAGAAATCTTTCAGTCTTTCACCAGTGAGTATGGTGTTAGCTGTGGGCTATCATATATGGTCTTTCTTATGTTGAAGTATGTTTCTTCTATACTTACTTTTTGAGAGATTTTTTTTCATGAAATGATACTGAATTTTCTCAAATGTTTCACTGCATCTACAGAAGATTATATAATTTGTCTTTCATTCAATTAATGTGGTGTGTCATATCTATTTATTTGCATATTTTGAAACATTCTTGCTTCCCAGGGATAAATCCCACTTGATCACGGTGTATAATCATCTTAATGTGGTTTTGAATTCAGTTACCTAGTATTTTGTTGAGAATTTTTGCATCTATCTTTATCAGGAATATTGACCCATAGTTTTCTTTTTTTATTGTGTCCTTATCTGGCTTCAGTATGAGGGTAATGCTGGCTTAGTAAAATGAGCTTGGGAGTGTTTCCTCCTCTTCAATTTTTTGAAAGAGTTTGAGAAGGATTGGTATTAATTTTTCTTTAAATGTTTGGTAGGTATTATCTGTGAAACCATTTGATCCTGAGCTTTTCTTTGTTGGGAGATTCTTGCTTGATTACTGATTCAATTTCCTTACTTGTTATTAGTTTATTCGGATTTTCTATTTTTTTTTCATGACTCTGTCTGGGTAGAGTGTATATTTTTAGACTTTATCCATTTCTTCTAGGTTTCCAATTTGCTATATAATTGTTCATAGTAGTTTCATGATTCTTTGTATTTCTGTGGTTTCAACTATAATGTCTCCTTTTTCATTTATAATTTTTTAAAAATTTGATTCCTCTCTCTTTTTTCTTGGTTAATCTAGCCAAACATTTGTCAATTTTATTTATCTTTTCAAAAAACCAACTCCTTGTTTCAATATCTTTGTTGATCTTTTCTATTGTTTTTATTTTCTGTTTCATCTATTTCTCTTCTGATCTTTGTTATCACCTTTCTAATAATTTTGGGCTTAATTTTTATTTTTGTAGTTTCTTGAGGTATAAAGTTAGGTTGTTTATTTAACATCTTTCTTTTTTAAATGTGGGCATTTTTACTACACATGTGCCTCTTAGAAATGCTTTTGCTGCCTCCCATAGGCTTTTGTATGTTGTGTTTCCATCTTTATTTGTTTCAAGATTTATTTTGAATAACCTTTTGATTTTTCCTTTCACCCACTGGTTGTTAAAGAGTGTGTTATTTAATTTCCAAATATTTGTTAATTTTCCAGTTTTCCTCTTGTTGTTGACTTAAATATAAAGAGGATTTTAAGGCTCTTTTTACAGATTGCCCTCTCTCTTTGCAGAAGAGTTTTATTAGTTTATACTCTCATAAGTGGTACATGAGTGTCTTAGACTCAATATGCTTTTGTCATTAAAGCAGAGTTAATAATAAAAAATGCACACTTTAAACTTTTATGTAAGCCTGAAACATAAACACACACTTATCCTCCAATTTTAAAATGTAAGGCTAGGTTCTTTTTCTTGTGTGAAGCATAACATAAAAGCACCATACACTCTAGTTTGCCTGTTTATATCTGTATTCCATCTGATTGGCACCCCTTTTTACTCTCAAAGTATCCTAGTTGAACAATTATATGGTAACTATACCTCTAATGCATGCTTGATAATTTTGTTTTAGTTACAATTAAGTGGGAAGTAGGAATTTAAGGAGAACTATTTCATATGAGATATAGCTAGAATCTTCTCAGTACTCTGAAGACAAAATTTTCTGAAGCTTTTCATTGTTTCTTTATTAAATAGTTTATATGGCATACCAGGGAGGATAGTGCCCCCTTTTCCTTGTGTTACAACTTAAAAAAAATTTCTTGTACTGGTTATTCTCCATTTTTTTTTGAATAATAAAACATACAGCCATTTCTAGAACTTGCACCCTCTTTGGATTGTTTCTGGTATACTAACCTATCTGTGTAGGTATTAATAAAATTCTTCTCTTAGATTATTGTTAGTAGTTGATCTACATATTTTAAGCCCTATTTCCAGTGGATATCTGATAGTGATTAGCTGCAATTATTTTATCTGTCTGGTTCTCTGCTACTAGATCCTAATAAAGGAAATTAAAAAAGTTTATTATTTAAAAAGTATAGCATTGAATATATATTGTCCACTTTGTCTTCTGCTCCATCTCTTACCATATCCTAGCTGTACCTCTCTGAAATCAAGGACCCTTGGCTTTGCCCCGCTATTTTATGAGAGTGCTTTGAAGGACCTCTTTGGCTTTAGATTGGAAAAGAATATGTTCTAGAATGGATGTTGTCTTATTCAGTCTTGTTTAAAGCGAACTTTAGTTTCTGCATTAAGAAAGGTTAGGGAAAGGAGATGTAAAGAAAGAAGAGGACTCTGGATATCTTGGAAATACACATTCATAGTGGGGATATGGCTTCTCGCTTTTGTGAGCAGTGTCACTATGACATCCCTTAACTCTAAGTTGATATGTAGAGGCATGACTGACACTTTTATCAGTCTTCAGCAAATCAGGGGTATTTTGTATTGCAAATTGCTTAATTTCTTATCTCAAAATCAAGCAGCAGATCCAAAATGAATTATGAGTGTTGCAATAGAGAGTGTTTAATCTGGTGCTTTACTCTAGAGACCACAAAACATATTTTAAACACTACCTCACTACTATAAGAATATTAATAGTCTGTTAGTAACCAAAAGCTAGAAGGCAACTTCTTCTATTCCCTCCTATGGTGGGAGATAGCCATTAATGTATTTGAAGTAGAACAGAAATACTTTGGTGACTAAGTAGAGACCAGATTTGAGGCTGTGCAGAAATATTAGAGAAAGCGTGACCAGTTAGAAGCCTCTTCTAATATGTCAAACAGAAGATGATGAGGACCTAAAATACTTCAGTGGGATTATTGATAGAGAAGAGAGAATGAATTTGAAGAATTTCTAGGAGATAAAATTGGCAGGTATTCATCATTTATTGGTAAAGGAGTATTAAGAGAAAAGGTTATTCTTAGGTTTCTGGTTTGGGTGGTTAAGTTGTTGATGGGGGTCACCGACTAAGGTGGGAAATACAGAAGATTTAGGATGAGTAGATTGGAAGCTAAGAATATGTGGAAAATTATGAGCTCTAGTTTGTATATATTGAGTTTGAAGTGCATGTGAGTTATCCAGTTGTTTATGTTAAACAGTAAATCATATATATGAGCTGATGTTGAGGGAGATTGAGTGGTTGAGGTGTTGATTTTGGGATTTATCACTTTATGGATTATTAAAATAAACTTCTCAGGGGGCCAGTGAAGAGTGAGAAGGTTAATCACCTGAGCACAGAACCATATGCATAAAGAGGACAACTGAGAATGAAGTAGGAAACTGAGAAGGAAGTTAGTACGGTGGGAGATTGTGAAGTTTCAAAATATGCCTGCAGGTTCAAATGGAATAGAGAGGCAAATGAAATAAGTACTGAAATGCTTTTGTTGGATTTTGGCAATTAGAGTTTGTTTTGATATTAGTGTGATTAGATCCAGTGGATGTTAGAATTAGCCAGGAACTTTAAAATTACAAAGATTTATCCCTTGTTTTTAAAGATAGGAATGTTTTAGAGATAACAACATTGAGAGTTTTTATGTAGGTTACAGCTGAAAAATATTACCTGCACATAGTAGGTGCTTAATAACCAGTGTTTGAATGAATGAATGAGCTCTCTATTACTAGAACCAGAACTAGAATCATACATCTAGATTTAGGTGTGGAGTTAGATTGAGACATTCTTGGTTTTTGAGTTAGGCCTCTATTGCTCTGATCTTCCCTCTTAGAACCACGTTTACTGAAAACCCAAAATTTTGATAGGTAGTATTTCTTTGCTTTCATTTGTCTCTAGTTATTTTTTTAATTTCTTCTTTGATTTCTTTGATTATACATTGGTTAATACATTGCTTCAGTAACATGTTGTTTAATCATCACAGTTTTGTGGATTTTCTAGTTTTCTTCTTATAATTGATTTTTTAGTTTTATATCATCATAGTCAGAGAAGATACTTGACATGATTTTATTATTGAGACTTGTTTTGTGGCCTAACATGTGATCTGTGCTAGGTAATGTTTCATGTACACTTGAAAAAAATTATTTATTCTGTTGATCTTGAATGGAATGTCTGTATATGTCTATTATGTCCATCTATTTTAATGTATTGTTTAAGGCCAGTGTTTCCTTATTGATTTTTTATTTAGATCTATCCATTGATATAAATCAGGTGTTAAAGTTCTTTACTATTATTGTAGTCTGTCAGTTTCTCCCTTTAGATCTGTTAATATGAGCCTTATATATATATTTATATATTGGCACTCCAATGAGTTCAATGTTTTGCCTATGTTTTGTGCTTTCTGTAAAATAAAACACTCAATATGTATTCCTTTATATCTGGTTTGTTTGACTTATCGTTTTTTGGGAATTACCTATTAGTAAAAGGAAAAATGGTCTTTATTTCTTATTGTTACAAGAGTGGATTCCTGAAAATTTGTTGTTTGTAAGTACTAAAGGAAGGATTATTGGTGTTGGAAAGCGCATTAGGCTAAGATCTGAGGTCCTGGGTTCAATTTCCATTCTGTGACTAGGCAGTGATCTTGGGAAAGTACCTTACCTCTCTGAGTCTTGATTTCCCTATTTGCAAAATAAGAATAGTTGTGTGTGTGTGTGTGTGTGTGTGTGTGTGTGTGTGTGTGTGTAGTACCTATTGCATAGGCTATGGGGATCTAATTAGCTTATTTAAAGAATATTTCCTGAGCAGTTACTATGTTCTAGGCACTTCTCCAAGTGCAGTTATATAGCCATATACAGAGTAGGCAAAAATTCATGCCTTCAAGAAGCATAAATTATAAGGTAAAAAGGCATGTAAAAGTATATCGGAAACAATCAAATATATGATGACATCATCATACAAACTAGTCACTAATGCTCAAATCATATGTATTATATAAATAATGTATTTATAATGCATTGTTATATGATAATGTGTTATTTGGTTTTACCCGAGTCCCTGAGATTTAGAGAATGGAAATGTTCTTTTATACCAGGATAATTTATCATCCTGGAATCAGTCCCATCAGGTGTTATTTTTGGGGGTTGTCTCAGGTGCTTACCAGTTAGCATGGAGAGGCATTAGGGATTTTCATGGAAATCCCAGCAAATTGCCAAGCAACTTGTAGATAATCAAAGGTTATTGGCATTCTACCTTTTGACTAATTCAAAAACATTTAACTGAGAGATATCATAAAATATTTATTAGGAGATTTCAATGTAAAATTGAATAAGAAAAAAAAACACTTTAAAAGCATGAATTATTTGCTAATACTGAAAATATTTTCCAGGTCTCTTTGATGTTATTTTCAACAAAGGAAATTTATGCATTTTCCAAAGTCATGAAATGAGACATCTTTCTCTTGCTGTTGACAACAGCAATGTCACTGGAATGGTATGCTGTAATTTTCCTTTTTGTCATATATCAATAGTATTGTATCCACATATAATCTATTTTTATAAGATCAAATTGTATTTCCTTTGGCTTTCACTTTCACCATTTTCATTATTCTGTTTTGTCTCACTAAGTTTTGAGATTCTGATGCATAAATGGTCCTAAATTTCAGCAATTAAAATTTAGACAAGAAAAAGTAGACCACTGTCCTGATAACATTCAAAATATTAACTAAGCCTCCAAAAGGAGATGATTTGATTTCTCAAAGGCCCTTTCAGGGAGCATATTATTAGGGGAAAATCATAATAATTTCACCTAAGTACACTTTGTATTGCTTGGTTTAGGTTTGAAAAGTAGCTTTTAATATATAAAGTAGTTTAAAAATATATGCATGCTTTTTATTTTGAAAAATGAGACAGCATAGAATAACTGTTATGCACTGTTCCAAATGCTTAATAGGTGTTGTAACATTTAGTCTTTATATCTACCCTCTGAGAGAATCCATTATTATCCCTATTTAACAGAAGAAGAACCTGACAGGTAGATGGATTGAGTTGCCCAAGGTCACATAGGTAGTAAATGTGCAGGAATTGAACACAGGCACTCTGATTCTAGCATTCATGCTACAGCTTCCTCATACAATGTTATATAATATTACATGATTATTTTTTAAGATTTTATTTATTTATTTATTTATTTATTTATTTATTTATTTTAGAGAGAGCATAAGTAGAGGGAGGAGAAGAGGGAGAGGGACAAGCAAGCTCTACACTGAGTGCAGAGCATCTTGCAGGGCCCGATCCCCTGACCCTGAGATCATGACCTGAACTGAAACCAAGAGTTTGAGGCTCAACCAGCTGAGACACACAGGCACCCCAATATTACATGATTTTTGACTCATAGCATGTTATTTAATTTAAGGGAAAATAATAATTATTGAAGAAAAGCTTATGTAATTTGTAGGCCTGAAATTCAGGCTAAGTGGTAATCAGTCAAATTTTCTTCATAAAACCTTTTCTCCTCTGGTCTGGACTTAGCAAGTCATCCTGTGCTATACTTTGTAGCATATTCTTCTCAGTTAGTACAAGGTCCTAGTCATAGTAAGTGCTTATAAATATGAATGTAGTAGATATGGAATCTACTCAATTAAGTCAAGAGTTCAAGAAATGTCCCATTACTCTATTTTTCTAAAATCAAATTAAATCTACTTCCAAGCCTCTATCCTACTAGATTGATGAGAGTTTCCATCTTAGTTATTATGAGATTCACCTTATTACACACAAGATTTCTCCTTGTATGGGGGTCTTAGAATATCTGGTAACAGCCGTCTTAGCTTCAAGTCCACACCAGTCACTGCTAATGTACTCATCAAACATCAGATGATTTCTTTAAAGATGAATAGCCCTGTCACTTACCTGCCATTTTTATACAAGAGCATTTTGCTGAGTTTGGTAGCCTTTGTGTCATGGGTTAAGCCATTCAAGGCCATCAATGAGTCCTTCCTTTTCAGGCTCAAGTACTTCCCCAAGGTAATGATGGGAAATGGGGGTAAAATCTCAAATAGTACCTTGAACCAAGGATGTTTCCTTGTAGCATAACCTCCTTGATTTGTTTAGTTTTTTGTAAGTAAAACCTAGTAATGCATGTTTGTTAATTTCAGCTTTTAGTATAAAATAATCCTGGGTTAGGAGGATACAAATAAAGACATGAAAAATAAACAACAATAAAATACATATTAATAACTCATTAGAATACCCTGCCACTGAAGTTTTTTTTTATTGTTACCCAATACTCTACCATGGGTTTTGAGAAATCAAGAGAAGAAAGTCTTGGAACAAAACACTGGAAATCAGGCTGGAGAATCGAAACAATTAAATTACAAAAGCATGTCATAGATAATACAAAGATTTTATAGAGTGGAGTAGACCTGAACATACATATAATGTCCAAACATTTTAAATTTAATTATTTTCTATTGCTAATTCAGAGGGTTTTTTTTGTTTGTTTGTTTTTTGTTTTCCTTTTAGGCTAGTGGTGGAGCCTGCACTGAGCTGCGAGTGCTGTATCAGCCCAATCGCTGTGTACTTCTTGAGTCAGCACTGGTTCCTGGTCACATAGTTACTTTTGATCATCATGGCAAAATAGCTGCTGAATCATCTGTGGGCTATGCAGACCTTTCAAAAGAATTTGTGGTTTTTGTCAAGGTAAAATGGTGGAAAGTCATTAAAGTGTATATTGCTAAATACCTACTTTCTTTTGCTCTGTTGAGGAAAACTCTTGAGTTGAGTCATTAAGGAGTAATCAGATCTCTTCCCACTAATGCCACTCTTCCCACAGGTGGCATTGATGCCTATTGCCATTCTATTTACCCAAACTTTGAAAAGCAATAGGGATCTTAGGTTTAGCAGTACTGAAACTGGCAGGAGTAACATCCTGTATTCAATTGAATTTGGAGGTTAAAACTATAAATGGTATAAATGTGGGAATTCTAAATAAAAATTTAGAGACTCTGACGTTGGGAGTCAAATTTATATATTTAACTTTTCTAACAATTAGAATATTTACAATCTTTGAGTGTTGTATGTGTGTGATCATTTTATGCTTCTTTCTTTATAGTATGTGTCTGTGAATTTATCTTAAAAATATTATTGTTATCATAATAATATAGTAAGTATAATTTATGAGATTGCCTATTTGTGCCAAGCACTTCACTGAGAGCTTTACCACATACAAAACTATATTTAATCATCCTAAAAGTACTGACAGATATTATCTGTATTTTAAACATGAAGAAAAGATTTTCAGAGAAATTAAAAATCTGACTAGTATAGCATAACTAGTAAATGGTAGATCATGATTCAAATCAAAGTCAGTTTGTCTTCAAAACCTTTTTATACTTACTATATAATAAACACTTCATTACATTTATTATTTTTTCCTGAAACAGCATGATTTTTAATGCTTGCATAATACCCTAACATAAAGTAAATGATTATGTATATGTGTTTATTTATTTATTAATTTAATCACTGGATGTTTAATCTTAATCTCTTCATTTTACCACTCTATATATGTTACTGCAAAATATACTTTGACATATGTCTTTGGCCAATATTTTATCATTTTCTAAGTTAGATGATTTGAAATAGAATTTAAGAGTCAGAATATGAAGCCTTTAAGACTATGGGAACATACTGGCAAATTTTTTTCCAGAAATGTACTAATTTCAATCCTGTGAAAGTTAAACCAACTCTGAAGTTAGAGGGGACAGTTTACATGACCACCCTCACTTCCGACACAAACTTCAGAGTTCCAGGGTCCTTGAAACCACTATCAAGTTTTGATAATTTAATAGAATAACTCAGAACTCACTGGAGTTGTCATACTCATGGTTATGGTTTATCACAGAGAAAGGATACAGGTTATAGTCAGCTAAGGGAAGAGACACAGAGGGCAGAATTCAAGAAAAGTACCAAAGGGTGCAACTTCTAGTTGTCCTCTCCCCACAGAGTCAGGACAGCTTTAGTTTCTCAGCATTGATATGTGACGATATGCATGGAGTTTTGTCAACCAGGAAGCTCACCTGAGCCTTGGTGCCCAGTCTTTATTGGGGTTCAATCATATAAGGAGTCCATGTGGATGATCTCAGTCTCCAGCCTCTCAGGATGTCAGCTGACACCTTGTGACTCAAAGCTGCCACCCGAAATCACATTTTTACTATGTGGCTGGCCCAAGTCCATCAAGCAAACAAAAACTCCTATCAAATTTGACAGTCCAAAGGTTTAGAAATTACATTTTAGAATCCAAAGGCTTTTAAAAGCCAGACATCTGTGGGTAAAGTTCATTTCTTTCTTTTTTTAAATTGAAGTGTAATTAACATACAGTGTACATTAGTTTCAGGTATGCAATGTAATGATTTAACAATTCTATACATTTCTCAGTGCTCATCAAAATAAGTGTGCTCTTAATTCCCTTTATTTCACCTGTCCCCCTACCCAATTCTTCTCTGGCAACAACCAGTTTGTTCTCTATATTTAAGGGTCTGTTTTTTTGTTTCTCTCTTTTTTTCCTTAATTTCTTTACTACCCAATTCCTTTAGCAGTGTAGGAGAGTGCCCATCTTGTTGAGCTTAGTGCTGAGCATGGTCCTTAAAAAAAACTATGACAATTTTTAGAGTAATAAACTACTGTGAATTACCTTTTTTGATGTTTATTTGCCATTTGTATTTTGTATTCTGCGACTTGTAAATTTATGTATTTTATCTATTTCTCTAGTGTTACTATATTCTAATAAACCTTCAAGAATTTTTACATCTTCTTCTTAAGTTATTGATTGCCTAGGATTTACTTAAATATACCTTCGTTATATTTGATAACTCTTTTCAGTCAGTCCTACATATATACATTGAACTAATATCCATATGGTGTATCCATAATCAGGTACACTTGTAGTACACTATTTTTCTTCCACTTTGTATTACTATTATAATTATTTGTTTATGTTGATTGTAAAGTTCTTAAGAGAAATATTTGTGTTTTGTATTTTTTTTAAATCTCTATAGCATCTGATGGTGACTTTTTTTTTAAAGATTTTATTTATTTATTTGACAGAGATAGAGACAGCCAGCGAGAGAGGGAACACAGCAGGGGGAGTGGGAGAGGAAGAAGCAGGCTCATAGCGGAGGAGCCTGATGTGGGGCTCGATCCCATAACTCCAGGATCACACCCTGAGCCAAAGGCAGACGCTTAACCGCTGTGCTACCCAGGCGCCCCTGATGGTGACTCTTACACTCTCAATAACTAATGATTGATGTAAATTATAATGAGTCAGCCAGAGACCCTCCTTTTATTTTGTTTAGTTTTGCATAACAGTTATATTATTTACTTCCTTATTTTGCTTACTTTTAGCCAACAAGTTTCTGATAAGATTCTGATCACTACAACTTCTATAAGAGAATGAACTCTACTGCCATCTTCTTTTAGCAAAACATGAGCTTGTTATTTACTGCCTTCTGTTCTGTTTGTTGTTCTGAAGGGTGTGTTCCTCGACAGTGCTGTGGTTCTACTTGCTACGAGCCTGTGCCAAGCCCTGTGTCTCCAGCCTGATGGGAGCTGCACTGGAGTGGGAAGCCAGTCTGAAAAATCCTACTGGAAAGTGCATAAAATCAGCTCTGGTATTTGCATGTTCGAAAGTGTGAAAAACGCACGGATGTATCTGAGGATTAGGGATGGCCAGTGTGATGGAACAGTAAGCATCTGCTTGTATTTTTCTCAGCAAATGTTTAAGACATTTGCCTATGATAGATATGAGAATGGCATTTTCTGAGAGTTTCGTTTTTTTAATTTTAACCTATAAACATTTTGGAAATTGGATGTTATATGATGGTCTCCCTTGACTTATTAAAAAGTAGGAGGATAGCCACGTGCTTGGTATGATTAGAGAAGGATTCTGACTTTCTAGGCATTGCTTCTGGAATGTAATGCACACACAAATCACCTGGGAATTGTATTATAAAGCAGATTTTTTTCTTTTTTAAAAATTTTTATTTTTTATTTTTATTTTTTTATAATATTTTTTTTAAAAAAGATTTTATTTATTTATTTGACAGAGAGACAGCCAGTGAGAGAGGGAACACAAGTAGGGGGAGTGGGAGAGGAAGAAGCAGGCTCATAGCGGAGGAGCCTGATGTGGGGCTCGATCCCAGGACTCCAGGATCACGCCCTGAGCCGAAGGCAGACGCTTAACCTCTGTGCCACCCAGGCGCCCCTATAATAATTTTTTATTATGTTATGTCACCTTACAGTATATCCTTAGTTTTTGATGTAATGTTCCATGATTCATTATTTGCGTATAACACCCAGTGCACCATGCAATATATGCTCTCCTTAATACCCATCACAGGCCTATCCCAATCCCCCAACACCCTCCCCTCTGAAGCCCTCAGTTTGTTTCCCAGAGTCCACAGTCTCTCATGGTTAATTGCCCCTTCTGTTTACCACCCCCTTAATTCTTCCCTTCCTTCTCCTACCAATCTTCCTACTTCTTATGTTCCATAAATGAGTGAAACCATATAATTGTCTTTCTCTGCTTGACTTACTTCATTTAGCAAAATCTCCTTCCGTCCTGTCCATGTTGCTGCAAATGTTGGGTAATCGTTCTTTCTGATGGCGGAGTAATATTCCATTGTATATATGGACCACAACTTCTTAATCCAGTCATCTGTTGAAGGGCATCTTGGCTCCTTCCACAATTTAGCCATTGTGGACAATGCTGCTATGAACTTTGGGGTGCATATGGCCCTTCTCTTTACTACGTCTGTATCTTTGGGGTAAACACCCAGTAGTGCAATTGCTGGATCATAGGGTAGCTCAATTTTTAACTTTTTAAGGGACCTCAACACTGTTTTCCAAAGTGGCTGTACCAACTTGCATTCCCACCAACAATGTAAGAGGGTTCCCCTTTCTCCACATCCTCTCCAGCATTTGTTGTTTCCTGTCTTGTCAATTTTTGCCATTCTAACTGGTGTCAGGTGGTATCTTAAGGTGGTTTTGATTTGAATTTCCCTGATGGCTAATGATTTTGAACATTTTTTCATGTGTCTGTTATCCATTTGTATGTCTTCATTGGAAAAGTGTCTGTTCATATCTTCTGCCCATTTTTGATTTTGATTATTTGTTTCTTGTGTATTGAGTTTGAGAAGTTCTTTGTAGATCTTGGATACCAGTCTTTTATCTGTAGTGTCATTTGCAAATATCTTCTCCCATTCCGTGGGCTGCCTCTTAGTGTTTTGGACTGTTTTCTTTGCTGTGCAGGAGCTTTTTATCTTGATGAAGTCCCACAAGTTCATTTTTCCTTTTGTTTCTCTTGCCTTTGGAGATGTCTCTTGAAAAAAGTTACTGTAGCTGATGTCAAAGAGGTTATAGCCTATGTTCACCTCTAGGATTTTGATGGATTCCTGTCTCACATCGAGGTCTTTCATCCATTTGGAGTTTATCTTTGTGTATGATGTGAGAGAGTGGTCAAGTTTCATTCTTTTCATGTAGCTGTCCAATTTTCCCAGCACCATTCATTGAAGAGACTGTCTTTTTTCCACCAGAAGTTTTTCCTGTTTTGTCAAATATTAGTTGACCATAGAGCCGAGGGTCCATTTCTGGGTTGTCTATTCTGTTCCATTGGTCTATGTGTCTGTTTTTGTGGCAGTACCATGCTGTCTTTGTGATCACAGCTTTGTAGTATAACTTGAAATCCAGCAACATGATGCACCCAGCTTTGTTTTTCCTTTTCAACAATTCCTTGGGGATTCGGGGCCTTTTCTGGTTCCACACAAATTTAAGGGCTGTTTGTTCCAGTTCTTTGAAAAATGCCATTGGCATTTTGGTCGGGATGGCATTGAAAGTGTAGATTGCTCTGGGTAGCATAGACATTTTAACTGTGTCTATTTTTCCAATCCATGAGCATGGAATATTTTTCCATCTTTTTGTGTTTTCTTCAATGTCTTTCAAGAGTGAGTTGTAGTTTCTATAATATAGATCCTTTTCCGTCTCTGGTTTAAGTCTGAGATAACATGATTTTTGGTGCTATTGTAAATGGAATGGATTCCCTAATTTCTCTTCCTTCAGTCTCATTGTTTGTGTATAGAAATGCAACTGATTTCTGAGCATTGATTTTGTATCCTGCCACCTAACTGAATTGCTCTTTAAGTTCTAGTAGTTTGGGGGTGGTGTCTTTTGGGTTTTCTATATAAAGTATCATGTCATCTGCAAAGAGATACAGTTGGACTTCTTTGCCGATTTGAATACCTTTTATCCCTTTTTGTTGTCTGATTGCTGTTGCAAGAACTTCTAGTATTATGTTGAATAATAATGGCGAGAGTAGGCATCCTTATCGTATTCCTGATCTTAAGGGAAAGATTTTCAGCTTTTCCCCATTGAGAATGATATTCGCTGTAGGCTTTTCATCGATGGTTTTTATGAAATTGAGGAATGTACCCTCTATCCCTACACTCTGAAGAGTTTTAATCAGGAAAGGATGCTGTATTTTGTCAAAGGCTTTTTCTGCATCAATTGAAAGGATCATGTGGCTCTTGCCTCTTCTTTTTCAGTTAATGTGATCTATCACACTGATCGATTTGCGAATGTTGAACCACCCTTGTATCCCGGGGATGAATTCCACTTGGTCATGATGGATAATCTTTTTAATGTGCTGTTGGATCCTATTAGCTAGGATCTTGTTGAGAATTTTGGCATCCATATTCATCAGGGATATCAGTCTGTAATTCTCCTTTGCTTGGTTTTAGGGTCAAGGTAATACTGGCCTCATAAAATGAGTTTCATAGTTTTCCTTTTGTTTCTATTTTTTGAAACAGCTTCAGGAAAATAGGTATTATTTCTTCTTTGAATGTTTGGTAGAATTCCCCAGGGATTTCATTAGGCCCTGGACCCTTGTTTTTTGGGAAGTTTTTGATCACTACTTAAAACTCTTCATGATTAATCAGTCTGTTTAGATAATTGATTTCTTCCTGTTTCAGTCTTGGTAGTTTATTGGTTTCTGGGAATGCATCCAATTCTTCCAGGTTGTTTAATTTATTGGCATATAGTTGTTGATATTAGTTTCTAATGATCCTTCCTATTTCCTTGATGTTAGTCGTGATCTCTCCCTTTTCATTCATAATTTTATTAATTTCAGTCCTTTCTGTATTTTTTGAATAAGTCTAGCCAGTGGCTTATAGATCTTATTAATTCTTTCAAAGGACCAGCTTCTCGTTTTGTTGATCTGCTCTACTGTGCTCCTGGTTTCTAATTCATTGATCTCTGCTCTAATCTTGATCAACTGTCTTCTCGTGTGTGGGTTAGGCGTGTTCTTCTGTTCCAGCTCCAGCTTCTTAAGGTGAGAATATAAAAAATGCATTTTAGATTTTTGTATTCTTTTGAGTGAGGCTTGGATGGCTATGTATTTTTCCCTTAGGACCACCTTTGCAGTGTCCCATAGGTTTTGGACTGATGTGTTTTCATTCTCGTTGGTTTCCATAAATTTCTTAAGTTCTTCTTTAGTTCCCTGGTTTACCCAATCATTCTTAAGCAGGATGGTTCTTAATTTCCAAGTGTTTGAGTTTCTTCCAATTTTTTCCTTGTGATTGAGTTCCAGTTTCAGAGCATTGTGGTCTGAGAATATGCAGGGAATAATCTCAGTCTTTTGGTATCAGTTGAGGCCTGTTTTGTGACCCAGTATATGGTCTCTTCTGGTGAAAGTTCCATGTGCATTTAAAAAGAATGAGTATTCTGTTGTTCTAGGGTGTAGTGTTCTGTATATATCTATGAGGTCATCTGGTTCAGTATGTCATTCAAAGCTCTTGTTTCTTTGTTGATTTTCTGCTTAGGTGATCTGTCTGTTACTGAGAGCGGACTGTTGTGGTCCCCTACTATTAACATATTATTATCTATATTTCTCTTTATTCTGGTTAAGAGTCGGCTTGTGTATCTAGCTGCTCCCCTGTTGGGGGCATAGATATTTATAATTGTCATATCCACTTGTTGGATACATCCTTTAAGAATAACATAGTATCCTTCTGTATCTCTATCAACAGTCTTTAGTTTAAAATCTAATCTGTCTGATGTGTGAATTGCTACCCCAGCTTTCTTTTGAGGTCCATTGGCATGAACAGTGGTTTTCCATCCCTTCACTTTCAGTCTGAATGTATCTTTAGGTTCAAGATGAGACTCTTGTAGACAGCAAATGGATGGGTCATGTCTTTTTATCCAATCTGCAACCCTGAGTCATTTTATGGGAACATTTAGGCCATTCACATTGAGAGTGGTTATTGAGAGATATGATTTTAATGATGTCATGTTGCCTGTGAAGTCTTTGTTTCTATAGATTGTAAATTTCTGTTCTGTATCACGCTTGGGTATAAAGCAGATTCTAATTCAGATAGATGGTGGTGGGACCTGTGTATCTGCATTTCTAATAAGCTCTCAGCTGTTGTTGATGATGTTGGTCTGCAAATCACACTTTGAGAACCAAGGCTCCAGAAAGTCCCAGCTCAACAATATTTCCTTACTTGATTCTTATGGTTGCCTGAATTTCCACCAATGGAAACCATATATTTTGTGTAAGGAAGCAATTTTATTAATATTTATTTATTTATTTTTACATTTCAGTGATGATATTATGTATTTTTTATATATATTTTTTAAAACTTTTTAAAAAAAAGATTTAATTTATTTATTCAACAGAGAGAGAGACAGCCAACAAGAGAGGGAACACAATCAGGGGGAGTAGGAGAGGAAGAAGCAGGCTCATAGCGGAAGAGCCTTATGTGGGGCTTGATCCCATAACGCCGGGTTCACGCCCTGAGCCTAAGGCAGACGCTTAACCGCTGTGCCACCCAGGTGCCCCTAAAATTTTTTTTATTATGTTATGTTAGTCACCATACAGTTCTTCATTATTTTTGATGTAGTGTTGCATAATTCATTGTTTGCATAGAACACCCAGTGTTCCATGCATATGTGTTCTCCCTAATACACATCACCGGGCCAATCCATCCCCCAACCCCCCTACCCTCTAAAACCCTCAGTTTGTTTCCCAGAGTCCATAGTCTCTCATGGTTCATCTCCCCTCTCCTAATGTCCTCCATACTATTCCTTGCGTTTCATAAATAAGTGAAACCATATGATAATTGTCTTTCTCTGCTTGACTTATTTTAGTTAGCATAATCCCCTCCAGTTCCATCCATGTCGGTGCAAATGATGGGTATTCATCCTTTCTGATGGCTGAGTAACATTCCATTGTATATATGGAACACATCTTTATTCATTCATCTGTTGAAGGGCATCTCAGCTCCTTCCACAGTTTGGCTATTGTGGACACTGCTACTATGAACATTGGGGTGCATGTGACCCTTCTTTTCACTACATCTGTATCTTTGGGGTAAACACCCAGTAGTGCAATTGCTGGGTTATAGGGTAGCTCTATTTTTAACTTTTTGAGAAACCTCCATACTGTTTTCCAAAGTGGCTGTACCAACTTGCATTCCCACCAACAGTGTAAGAGGGTTCCCCTTTCTCCACATCCTCTCCAACATTTGTTGTTTCCTGCCTTGTCAATTTTTGCCATTTTAACTAGTATAAGGTGGTATCTGAATGTGGTTTTGATTTGAATTTCCCTGATGGCTAATTATGTTGAACATTTTTTCATGTGTCAGCCATTTGTATATTTCATTGGAAAAGTGTCTGTTCATATCTTCTGCCCGTTTTTTGACTTGAGTATTTGTTTTTTTGGGTGGTGAGTTTGATAAGTTCTTTATAGATTTTGAATACCAGCCCTTTATCTGTAGTGTCATTTGCAAATATCTTCTTCCATTCCATTGGTTGCTTCATTGTTTTGTTGACTCTTTGCTTCTCTGTGCAGAACTTTTTATCTTGATGAAGTCCCAAAAGTTCATTTTCACTTAGGAAGTAATTTTAAATGCTAAATATTGGAGATTCTTCTTTAACATTTTGGCTTAAATGGGATAATGGGAGGCAACTAACATAATTCTTCTGTGGGTTGAAGGGCATATAAGATTACACATTTAACTTAGACTGTTAATGCTGTTTCTCTGATCTTGTTTGAAACAATTTAGTTCAAACTGTATCTTTTAGATAAACTCAGAGCTGCCTCCTCTCCCTTTGTTCCTTACCAGTATGATATCTAGTTATATGGGAGAGTTTGCCTGGGCTTCTGGGGGTGCGGAGAGGGAAGGCTTAGACCATTCATCATTCTTTGGACCCTGTCCTGATGAAGACTGGCAAGTCTGTGTCTGGTGAGCTGCACTGACGTTCAGAGTGCAAAAGAGAAAAGCACATGTACACACACATAATTAGCATCTTTAACTGATTCACAAGAGCATTGTGAAATGGGATATAGCCCATGGGCTATATCCCATTTCACAGAAGAAGAATCCACCCTTAACAGACAGAGTGCCATGCTTATGGTCTTTAAACTGGAAAGTCAACTAATTAAGATTAGAAACAAGTAACATTACTACTATGGCCAGACTGAGAGTTTGATTACATCTAATGCTCAGCCATCCTAAAGGAAGAGCATCAGGAAGTGCTTTCCCTTCATATCACCGCATCCACAAATTATACAAGTCTTTCTCTTCTGGGATTCATGGGAGTGTTCAGAACCATGAGACAGATAGTGTGTCACTGCATGACACACATTTTGGGGTATGCGTCTCTCTTTTTTTTTTATGTTATGTTAGTCACCATACAGTATGTGTGTCTTGAAGTTGCTAAGGAGAGTTTGTGGCAGTGAAGATAAATGTCATTCCAAAGTAGAAGACGAACCAACGTTGGAAATTTCTATCTTCTCTAGATATCAACCAAGAGGAGAGCTCATTGCTCAGTCACCTTCGGTTTAGCTGTGTCATACTCAAGTTGAATGGTGATTTTCACGGTTTTTCTATTCTCTCTTTCCAGTCTGTGTGAGCCCTGTCTTTTGCATCTCTTTCACAGTGTGCTGCTTATCTTGTCCCTCCATTTCCTCTGCAAGTGTATAGCAGAATCTTGAATCTTTCTGCCTTATGCTAAGTACTCATGCTTTTTTCATTATTCTTCTTATTTGTACTATGAGTGATTCATCTCTATCTGATTAGGCTGAGGGAATGGAAGTTCTTGGTATTCAAATGAAAGAATTTTGTGAACACAGGAAGATGGGTGGAAACTTACAGATTAATATGTAGAACTATTATTCTGTCACAGAGAAATTATTGGCATGCTCATTCTTCAGATGAAGAAGCTAAATGTGAGCCTGGTTACATAACTTTCCCAGACCCCACCAGCCAGTATCAGAGCCATGAGTCAGTCTAGGTCAGTCTGCTTCCTAAGCCCCTGTCTTGGAGGATTCATGATACCCAGATGGAAAAGCTGGGTTGACCCCTATGAGGAGACCAGACTCCCTATACACAGAGGGGAGGTCATTCCAACACAAAAACAAAGTTTTTTCTTCAGCAATTTTCCTAGAACACATCTTGTTGACAGCTTGTTAGATGAGTGATTGAGTCTGTAATTGTGTCCTCTCAGTCTGTACTGTGCATCAACAGTAGGAACACCCATTCTTTTCCCTCTATGATGGACTTCTCGGGATGAAAATCTAAGTTCACTTCAGAGAGGAGGGGGTTGGGGGATTGGGATAGGCTGGTGATGGATATTAAGGAGGGCACATATTGCATGGTGCACTGGGTGTTATATGCAAGTAATGAATCATGGAACATTGCATCAAGAACTGGGGATGTACTGTATGGTGACTAATATAACAAAATAAATATTATTTAAAAAAAATTAAAAAATAAATAAAATAAACCTTAAAAAAACCCTAAAAAACTAGAAAGGAGCTGAGTTTTAAGCTTGGAAAGAGAAATTAGTGCATTAATTAGAAGAATCCTCCCATTAGCAACAATACTACTTAGCTTCTTGTAGTAAAGAGTTTCTTCGAGTAATTACTACTTATGTGAGATAATATTCTTGAAAAAAATGTAAATAAAAATCAATTGCAACAACAACAACAAAAAAATCTAAGTTCAGAATTTCCTGTGCACTTTGGAACTGAGGCAGCCAATCATGTACTCAAGTTTCAAACCCAGTATTGCTTCTTCTTAAAGATGTTTCATAACTTGAAAAAAAACAGAGGCATTTGTATCTAGGCCTTTTCGTCATGCCACATCTTGATTACATGTCATTTAACCAGAGAGTTAAGGACATTCCTTTTAGGTCATGCTCCTGTGAGGCAACATACGAGTATGAACTGGGAGGTGAATGGAAAAGAGCCTAGTAAGGGGGAGGAGGTCTGAAAGGAAGAACAAGTAGCAAAGGAGCCTTGGGGGTCCATGATGGGGATGAGGCATTGCTGGCCATGTTATTAGGGTGCCATTTATTCTGTTCAGATCTGGTCCCCCTCCCCTAGCAGTGGGCCATGACCTCCAGAGCCTGTCTCATGCTGGAATAGCCAGAGCACCAGGAGGAACTAGGGTCTCAGACCACAGCTATTTACCATCTAAAATGGAACTATTTCAGTGTTTAAAAAATGGCCATGACTCTACCAATGTGTACCAGTTCAACATCAAACACCCCCCCCCACCACCACAGAAAGGATGAGGTGTGTGTATTCCTTGAAGGCAGAGGAAATCTTATTATTGTTTTTTTTTTTAAGCATTGGTAAAAATCGGGGCACCTGAGTGGCTCAGTTGGTTAAGTGTCCTGTCCGATTCTTAATTTCGGCTCAGGTCATGATTTCAGAGTTGTGAGATTGAGGCCCACATCAGGCTCTGCACTGGGTGTGGAGCCTGCTAAAAATTCTCTCTGCCTTCTGCCCCTCCCCCACTAAAAAAAATTGGTAAAAATCTCCGGTTAAGGTAAGATTTTGGAGGTCTTCCTAGTCTATGACATGCTTGTAGATCTGTTACATTTGTTCACTTGCCTCCTAAAATCAAAGCTCAAACATTTTGTAGAGTTCTTTAACTTCCTGGTGTTTCTGTTTCTTAGAAATTCCAAGCTTGTTCTTGGAAAAGTTATTGCATTGGAAAGTTATTGTTCAAAGATTTGAAATTTTAAAGAGCCTTTCCATGAAGCCAGGGGCTCCTGAATCCTGTGTAAATCCTGCGAAAATGTGCCACTATTCTTGCCAAAGGTGAATTTCCTGATAATTTTAACAAGATCAGCAAACAAAGTAAAGAGAGAAGGACTAATATTTTTTGATTAACATCCCTTAACCCCTAAGTTCATACAGTAAAACAAAAAATAAGACAGGAAAACAACAAAAGCATGTCTTACCCCAAAC
Source organism: Ailuropoda melanoleuca (assembly GCF_002007445.2). Lineage (NCBI taxonomy): Eukaryota > Metazoa > Chordata > Mammalia > Carnivora > Ursidae > Ailuropoda > Ailuropoda melanoleuca. Next base: position 7,318,945 of record NW_023179820.1, read on the forward strand.
TGTTCCATGTAGATGAACTAATCAATCACTTCTTTTATGTAGTTATTAAAAGATTGACCAGGGTTGAAGAGTTTCTATTCTAGATCAATCCTATTCTAGCTTTTCTTTGGGATTGGCCCTTTGGCTGTGGTCTCCCTCACACACTGTCAGGGAACACTGAGGTCAGATAGGGCTCCTCCTCTGAAGCCCATGTATCCACTTGTTTTATGTATACCAGACCCATGTAATTAACTGAGGGTTGGAGGACTCTGAGGCTACCACTTAATGGTATTTACCATAAACAACATTGATGTTTAACCTTTACTTTGGTACTTTTGTAAAGAAGAACCTCCACAGAACTTTCATTATTTATATTTTACTTCTGCTCTTTCCAATGTAGTGTTTTCTTTAAAATTTGTTTAGTGACTCATTGATGTGGTTGTCTGACTTAGATTTTTTTGCTCTTATGATACTGTGTTAAGGCATAAAAATCAGGCATATATATATTTTTTCATTTTCACTGTATCTGACCAGAAATCATTAGGCTTGAATGACATTACTCTTGAAAACAGAATGGTAATAATTATCTTAGTTTTTCTCCTTTATTTATTTAGCCTTTCCATATATTTAGAGGCTATGTAAGGAATGTTTACAATTTCCGAAAGGATTTAAGATGCGTTCAAACGTAAATGGTAATGCATGCTTATCTTATTATACCTTAAAAACCTCATAGTGCCTTAGTCCAGGTAGCTACTCAACAAATGTTCATTGTATAGATTGAATTGAATAATAGCATTAATGATTGCAATGTATCTGCCACTGTATATATAAAAACATTTCTTATAGGCAAACCTACCTATGTTTAAATCAAGTGATGCTGATCCTATAACAAATGTCTCTGTTACTATGAAATTGTTATGCTTGTAGGAGTAAATCACTTTATTAGATTTTGATGTAGTAAAGATTCAAGTTAGCAAGAAACATTATGCAGTTCACTAGGAACAACTGTGAAGTTGTTAATTTAAAGAAGAAAAACAAGCCCCAAAACATGGGTGGAACTCATCACTAAGAATTCTTGTAAAGGAAAAAGAGATGTAAGAATTGTAGGAAAAACAAGCTAAAAAGTGATCAGGGCACCAAAGAAAGACATACACACATTGACATACCCCACACTAGCAGCATCCTTGTTCAAGAACAAGAGTTTAGTTTGCAGAAACTAGGAAAGATTCTCTCATTACAAATTTATTTAATTTTGCCTCTTTTCTACACAAGTATAACTAAAAAGTTCAAGATAATTCATATTTTTAAGAAGTTGTATAGATGGGCTTGGTACACAAGGCTAAACCAGTCAGCTGAAAAGTATAAAATTCTGTAAAAGACTTATTTAGTTTTATGTAAATAATGATAAATCATGCTTTTAGTGAGCCTATGCCCCTGGACTGTGAACGAGTTTTATATAATTAACCAGTGTTTCCTGTGGGCAGTTCTTGTTAAGAAGAACAAAGTGCTATGGTATATTTCAAAATGGTTCATTTCCCCTCCCCCTGCCAGAAGCACAAGGAAATTCTTCTCTGATACTCACTGTGGGACCCTGGTTGAGCTCTTGGAGATAAAGTCATAAAAATATAGGGGCCTGTCTATGACTGGAATCCCCTGGAGAATTAAATAAATATTTAAATAAAATATTTAGTTTTTAAAGTTTTTAAAGTTTTAATTTTCATTCCAGTCAGTTAACATATAGTGTTATATTAGTTGTAGGTGTACAATATAGTGATTCAATAATTCCATACATCACCTGGTGCTCATCATGAAAAGTGCATGACTTAATTCCTGTCACCTATTTAACCCATCCCCCCATCTACCGCCCCTCTGGTAACCCTGTCTCTTCTTTTTAATTAAGAGTCTAAAACAGATTCTTAAATGAAAGAAGAAAAGAGGGAATAAAGGACTCTCTAAAGGTTTATTGTTTTGAAATTTAGTTATATTAAATTTTATTTTCATTCTTTTCACAAATTGTATTTAATGGAGAGTTAAAAAAGGGATATTATTCTTCGGGTGTTTACAGTCTATGGGAGGGAACAAATATGCACAATCAGTGATCTAGATTACAAACACAAAATAGTAATCCAATTCAAGTTATGGTTTATATGTGAGCTGCAGGAGAGGCAGGTTGATTTGAGCAGGTAGGTAAGTCAGGAGAAATTTCTTGTGTAGGAGAGGAAAAATATATTTTTCCAATACCTTTCTAAGTTCTCAATTGGGACCCCTAGAACAAAGGACAGACAATGAGAAAAGCATACATATTTATTTAACATATTAATTTAAGTTATACATGACACAGGATTGTCTTTAAGGAAATGAAGACTGGAAGGAGTAGTTAAATCAGGATGTTTTAATGCTAGTTTTGATGAAGAAAAATGAGATAAGACCAAATAGAGTGTGAGCTAAGTGTAGTAAACTGGGGGATACAGGAGGGCCTCTATATTCAAGTTCCTCTCAGCATCCTTCTGTCTTTGGTGATAAGGATACTCTTTTCCTAGTGGTATAAGAAGGGCAGCTCTCACATTAGAATCTTATGACCTGCTTCAGGGGATGGTCAGAAAATCCTTCCTGCCTCTGCCATTTGACAGATTCTTTCAGTTTGAAATTTCAGTATTCTAATGTACCATATTTTGCAGTAGTGTGTCTTGAACCCCATTACCTAGAAGAGTGAATTTATAGGAAATAATTCCATTTTTCATTATCAAAAGAGAGAGGGAAAGACATTATATGAACAAATTATAAGTTTAGAAATTGGTATGAAAGAGAGCTTTTTAAAAAAAGAATTAACAAACATTTATTGAGTTCCTACTGAAAGGCAGAAAATATATCTACTGCTAATGCTACAGTCCATATAATAAGACATGCCCCCTGCCCTCAGAGAGCTTGCAATCTAGAAGAGGGAAAGAAGAATGTAAACAGATCATTATACCACAGTGTGAATGTGCATTAATGGAGGTTAAGTATCAAGTGCCATGTAGAAAAGGAGAGATGTTTGGGAAAGGGCTTTCAGTTGTGTGAGTCATGGGTAGTTGCTTGAGATCTGTAATGTAAAATATCATCCATTTTTAATAGGATATTTATTTTAAGTTTGGGGGGATTGTGGGCTGGTAATAATATCGAAGTTCATAAATCTGGCCTCTATATAAAAGATGGGCTAGTTTATGGAGAACCTAAAGTCTACAGAAATAACAATGGGAAATATGAAATATTTCTAATATGAAAATATATGAAATAGTTTGACTCAAAAGCCCACAGTTTGGCCTAAAGTACACTAGCATTTCTAGCATGTTCCAGTATGCTTAGTTCAGTTGACTGGGGTTTTTTTTCCAGCCAAAATAAAGCTTTTTATATATCTTGGTGTCTGTTCAGTTCAAAGATTAGTTCTTTATAGCTCAGTAATAAGTCATGATTTCTTTTTTTCCTTTTCTCTTCCTTCATCCTTGGATGGTACCTGGGTGCAAAACTTTAGAAATAAAGTCATGAAGAAGGGCCACTGGACATATATTCTTCTTCAATCCCACACTGCTCTCTCTGCAATGTGGCTGATTTGGTTTATCCTTGGACATCTCAATATTACATAATTTCAAATGAGGCTCATATTGTAGTCTGAACATTTTGGGCAATATCATGGAGCTTGAGATACTATCTGGTTTGGTCTCAAGATTTCCAACCCTGTTGCCAAGTTGTACCAAGTTCAGCCTTCTCCCAGGTCACTAGTCTTCTCAGAACCTGCCATTGGGGTATGAGGTAACTTTTGGATCCCCTTATGTCTCCATGTGAGCTGTGGATAAGATAAGCTGTATCAATGTCTTTTAAGATTCCTCCCTCAGACATTTTTAAATGTTTTTTTATTATATTATGTTAGTCACCATACAGTACATCCCTGGTTTTTGATGTAAAGTTCGATGATTCATTAGTTGCATATAACACCCAGTGCACCATGCAATACGTGCCCTCCTTACTACCCATCACCAGCCTGTCCCATTCCCCCACCCCCCTCCCCTCTGAAGCCCAGTTTGTTTCTCAGAGTCCATAGTCTCTCATTCTTCATTCCCCTCAGACATTTTTAATTCACCTTCTGGGTGGCGTCATGTTACTCTGGTACTGAATATTGGATGCTCAAAGGGAAATTTGTAAAATTTCCTGGGATAATACCTCCGTTCTTGAGATTCTCCCCTAAAGTATATGAATATTTTGCTGCCCCTTATTTCTTTGCTATACCAAGAATAACCCCAAATGGGGTTTGCATAAGGACATCCAGTCTCTCTTTAGCCCATTTACCCCAGGATCCTCTTTCTAGTATCAGATGGGCTTTTCTTTTTCTTATGGGGTAAAAATTTCTAATATGCCACACATGGTATCTACCTTTTCAGTAGGTACATCATTTAAACTCTGTGGTGTCTGGTTCTTCAGTCTTGGCTCTAGGTATATAAAGTCCAATTTTAGAATTTCTTTTAGTAACTATTTTATCTTTCAATGAAGCTTGGTTTTGCATACCTCTGATTTCTTATTCGGTATAAATTTCTTAAAACCCTTCTATTTGGAAACTCAAAGTTGAGCAAAGATTTATTTGTTCTGGGCTGGATTCTACTTACCCATGACACAATGAGCATATTGATCCAGTAGGTGGGAGAGTCTTGTAGCAATTATCAAGGAAAACATTGGATGAATAATCCACAAATATCCTCACTTCAGTTAGTGGTGTAGTGATCCAGGCATGAGGTGGTATGGGTCTGAAGTTTGGGAAGTAACTATGAAACTAAAATTTGAGTGAAATTTGATAGACATTATTGTGGATTGGTTAGTGGGTCTTAATGGCTGGTTGAATACTGATGGTGAAAATAAAATTTAAAAAGCCTCAGCAAACAAGGGAAAAAGAAATTTTCTCATTTTGATAAAGAATATCTGCAAAATCTTATAGCTAATATCATACATAATGGTGAGAAACTGGATACTTTTCCCCTAAGGTCAGGAATAAGGAAGGATATCCATTGTCACCACATCTATTTAATATTGTGTTGGAAGTCCTGGCTAATTCAATAAGACAAGAAAAGGAAACAACCTGTATACAGATTAGGAAGGAATAAATAAAATTGTCTTTGTTTTCAGATGACATTATAGTTTATGTAAAAAACCCCAAAGAATCAACAAAAAGCTCTGGAACTAATAAGTGATTATAGCAAGCCTGCAGTATACAAGATTACTATACAAAAGTCAATTGATTCCTTATATACTAGCAATGAACAATCAGAATTTGAAATTAAAAACACAACATCAGTTACATTAGCAGCAAAAGAAAAAGAAATGCTTAGGGTAAAACTAACAAAATATATACATAAGATCTATGTGTGGAAAAATATAAAACTCTGATGAAAGACATCAAGGAGATTTTCAATTAATGGACAAATATTCCATATTCATGGGTTGGAAGACTGAATGTTGTTTGTCCTTCCCAGTTTAGTCTATAGATTCAACACAAGCTCAATCAAAATATCAGCAAGCTATTTTATGGGTATCAACAAACTGATTCTAAAGCTTATATGGCAAGGCAAAAGACCCAGAATAGCCAACAAAATACTAAAGAAGAACAAAGTTGGAGGACTGACACTACCCAACTTCAAGGCTTACTGTAAAGCAGCAGTTCTCAAGACTGTGTGGTTTTGGTTGAAGAATAGACAGATCAATGGAACAGAATAGAGACCTTAGCAATAGACCCACATAAATACAGTCAATTTATCTTTGATAAACAAGCAAATGCATTTCAATGGAGAAAGGACAGGCTTTTCAATAAATGGTGCTGGAACAATTGGATGTCCAAATGCCAAAATAAATAAATAAATAAATAAATAAATAAATAATCTAGACACAGACCTTATACCTTTCACAAAATTGAGCCTGCACATGAATGTTTATAGCAGCTTTATTCATAATCACTAACTGGAAGCAACCAAGATGTCCTTCAGTAGTTAAACAGATAAACTGTGGTACATCTGTACAATGGTTATTATTCAGTAATAAAAATAAATGAACTATCAAGCCATGAAAAGATATTGACAAAACTTATGTACATATTACTAAGTTTAAGATGCCAGTATGAAAAGAGTACGTATTATACGATTCTAATTATATGACATTTTGGAAAATGTAAAGCTATGAAGACATTAAAATTATCAGTGGTTGTGAGAGGTTTGAGGGGAGGATGGAAGGGTTGAATAAGTAAAGCATAGGCAATCTTTAAGGCAATAAAATTTATTGTGTATGCTACTATAATGGTAAGATACATTATACATTTTTCAAAACACAAAGCACTATATAGCACAGTGAGTGAAACTTAATGTGTGAAAATTAAAAAAAAATCATTTAGGAGGTTTGGGAATCCCAGAAAAAATGAAGACTATGACAAAAAAATCTTAACTGTATTAAAAATATATGAAACAACCTTTATGAAGATGATGGGAGAAAAGGTACTGACCTAAGAATCTTTGGAAATGAGTGGAGTAGATAAGACTAAAAGCAAATGGGAACTGCATATAAGCACTGTACTGTAGTTGATAAAGTTGCTCCCCTTGGGAGTTTGGTTAACAGTCTAATACTACTATAAATGTATATTGGAATAGAACAGTTACATAAATGGATGGCAGATAATGGGAACCAAATTTCTCACTGTTGGAGTGGGAGTTTACAGATAAGCAAGGGGAGGAAGCTAGAGTGATCCAATTGTAATCCATTAGAATTGGAAATATTAGTATGAGCTCATGTTTAGCTTAATATAAATGTGAATGACTGTATATAGAAATATTTACAAATATGTATATACATGAATTAGTATAAACATATATTTTTTGCTTTGCTAGATGAGAGGGCCTAGAAACAACAACACCCCAGTAATAACAAGAAGATCTAGTGCTCAGATCTTGGTCTATAATAACGTTCTCTAATAAAAGGATCCAGGGCTCCTTAGAAAAATGGCTGATTCTAGGACTGGGGCAAGAAATATACAAAATGAATCTGGAGCATCTTGTAGTGCCAGAAAGTAAGAAAGTGTTCAAAACAGCCAACACACACACACACACACACACACACACACACACACGGAACAATTTGAGCAACAGAATAAAGTAGTATGTGATTATAACCCTAAGTACAAAATATATATTCATGAGCCCATAATAACCTATGTAAATGATTAAATAAATAAATAAATGGGGGAAAGAGATGAATCTCCCATGTAGAATTCCAGATAAATTATGTAAAATACTCTGCCTTCAAGGAAGTGAAACATAACGCCTGCCTGTAAGTAGGGGCCGTACATAGTGACTTCCTCCCAAAGAATAGAGTATGGAAAGGGGAACATGTAAAAATAGTGACCTTGCAGTAGAAAAGTCTGATGGACACTCCCTTAGCCATGTGATCAAGGTCAACATCAAGAGCGATAAGTCATGTTGGAAGCGTGCATCCTTGATTTGATGTGCTGAAATTGGCACCTTTTCCTATGGTCTTCCAACCAATATCTCATACCCTTAATCTAATCATAAGGAAGACATCAGACATATTCCAATAGTGAATATCCTGCAAAATACCTGACCAGTATTCCTCAAAACTGCCAAGGTCATCAAAACGAGGAAAATATAACAACTCCCACAACCAAGAAGATCCTGGACACATGGTGCCTAATATAATGTATCCTGGATGGGATTCTGGACAGAAAAATGATATTAGTTAAAAATTAAGGCAATATCAATAAAGTATTAGTTAATAATTTATCAACATTGGTTCATTAGTTATAACAAATGTATCATAATAATGCAATATGTTAATAGGAAAAAGTAGGTGCAGATATATGAGAAACTCTGTACTGTCTTCTCAGTTTTTCTGTAAATCTAAAACTGATGTAAAATATAAATTTTAGAAATAATAATTAAAGGGAGCTCCAGGGGTGCATACTTGAAGAACAGGCAAAAATGAAGATTCTGCTAATCATTGCTAGAAAACTGCAAAAGGTTATGTAACTGATTGGGTAGCTAATGAATATTAATGAGGGGGCATTAAAGGGGTATTAAAGAAATTATCTGAAGATACTTTAAGATCTGCCTCTATCACTCCTCTAATTAAAATCCCCCAGTGGCTCCCATGGTCTAAGATAAGGCTAGACTTTCTATGTTGCATAAAAACTGATCCTACCTTGCTGAATTCACCTTCCTCTCTCTGTTGCTCAAGAATATCAAGAAGCTTGTTCATATACATACCATACTGCTTATTGCCTCGTGGCCTTTGTTCATGCTGCCCCCTGCCTGAAATTCCTTACCTCCCACCCCTCACTTTCCTCTACTTAGCTTAGTTCTTATTTAGCCCTTAACTCAGCTTCACCTTTTCCAGAAAACCCTTCCTGATTCTCTGGAATTTAATTTCTTTATTCCTCTCTAAACCCAAGGAATCCATCTCTATCCTATTGGCCTTACATATTATTATTATTATTACTAGTAGTAGTATGTATGTATGTATGGTTATGTGTTCTACTTGGTTATGAACAAATCAAAGCCAGAGATTTATTGTACCCATAACAAGAACAGAAGAGTCATATTTGTATTGTGAGAGAGAAATAGACAACAGGCACTTGGTTCTCACCTAAAAGAAGCTCAAATTGAGGGTAGAGATTGGAATATAATTATCTTTTACAAATAAAAAAATAGTTGCCTTGAAAATTTTAATTCATTTTCACAAAACTTATTTTTTAGAACTCCTAAATCTTATAAGAAGACTTTTTAAAGCACTAAAAGTTGAAAAAGCTGAATTATTTTCTAATATTAGATGATACATGTCTTTAAAAAGGAGATATATGATTTTGATGATCTGAAGGGTATGTAGATTATGCCTAGGTGTTGGTTGTGACCTCTCCCCTTTCATTCGTAATTTTATTAATTTAGGTAATTTCTCTATTCTTTCAAATAAGTCTGGCCAGTGGCTTATCGATCTTATTTATTCTTTCAAAGAACCACCTTCTAGTTCTGTTGATCTGCTCTACTGTGCTTCTGGTTTCCAATTCATTGATCTCTGCTCTAATCTTAATCAACTGCTTTCTCGTGCGTAGGTTAGGCCTGTTCTTCTGTTCCAGCTCCAGCTTCTTAAGGTGAGAATATAAAAACTACATTTTAGATTTTTCTATTCTTTTGAGTGAGGCTTGGATGGCTATGTATTTTCCCCTTAGGACCGCCCTTGCAGTCTCATAGGTTATGGACCATTGTATTTTCATTCTTGTTGGTCTCCATAAATTGTTTAAAATGATTTTTAATTTGCTGGTTTACCCAATCATTCTTGAGCAAGATGGTTCTTAGTTTCCAAGTGTTTGAGTTTCTTCCAAATTTTTCCTTGTGATTGAGTTCCAGTTTCAAAGCATTGTTGTCTGAGAATATGCAGGGAATTATCTCAGTCTTTTGGTATCAGTTGAGACCTGTTTCGTGACCCAGTATATGGTCTCTTCTGGTGAAAGTTCCATGTGCATTTGAAAAGAATGAGTATTCTGTTGTTCTAGGGTGTAGTGTTCTGTATATATCTATGAGGTCCATCCTGCCCAGTATGTCATAGAAAGCTCCTGTTTCTTTGTTGATTTTCTGCATAGGCTATCTGTCTATTGCTGAGAGCGGACTGTGGAGGTCCCCTACCATTAACATATTATTATCTATATGTCTCTTTATTCTGGGTAAGAGTTGGCTTGTGTATCTAGCTGCTCCCCTGTTGGGGGCATAGATATTTATAATTGTCATATCCACTTGTTGGATACATCCTTTAAGAATAATATAGTGTCCTTCTGTATCTCTAACTACAGTCTTTAGTTTAAAATCTAATCTGTGTGATATGAGAATTGCTACCCCAGCTTTCTTTGAGGTCCATTGGCATGAAAAATGGTTTTCCATCCCTTCACTTTCAGTCTGGATGTATCTTTAGGTTCAAGTTGAGTCTCTTGTAGGCAGCAAATGGATGGGCCATGTCTTTTTATCCAATCTGCAACCCTGTGGCGTTTTATGGGAGCATTTAGGCCATTCACATTGAGAGTGATTATTGAGAGATATGATTTTAATGATGTCATGTTGCCTGTGAAGGCTTTGTTTCTATAGATTGTGACTTTCTGTTCCTGTATCACTCTTGGGGCCTTTTTACTTTTATAGAACCCTCCTTAGTATCTCCTGTAGGGCTGGTTTGGTGATTATGAATTCAGTCAGTTACAACCAACACGAATGAAATAGGAAGGATCATTAAAAACTTTTATCAACAGCTTTATGCCATTAAATTAAACAACTTGTAAGAAATGGATGCCTTCCTGGATACCTATAACATACCAAGACTGAAACAGGAAGAAATTGATTATTTAAACAGACTGATTAATTATGAAGAGATTGAAGCAGTGATCAAAAACCTCCCCAAACGCAAGAGTCCAGGGCCTGACGGATTCCCGAGGGAATTCTACCAAACATTCAAAGAAGAAATAATACCTATTCTCCTGAAGCTGTTTCAAAAAATAGAAACAGAAGGAAAGCTACCAAACTCATTCTATGAGGCCAGTATTAACTTGATCCCCAAACCAGTCAAAGACCCCATCAAAAAGGAGAATTACAGACTGATATCCCTGATGAATATGGACGCCAAAATTCTCAACAGGATCCTCGCTAATAGGATCCAACAGTACATTAAAAAGAATTAACTTAACCAGAGATGTAAAAGATCTATATTCTAGAAACTACAAATCACTCTTGAAAAACATTGAAGAAGACACAAAAAGATGGAAAAATATTCCATGCTCGGGGATCAGAAGAATAAACATAGTTAAAATGTCCATGCTACCCAGGACAATCAACACTTTCAATGCCATCCGGATCAAAATACCAATGACATTTTTCAAAGAACTGGAACAAATAGCCGTTAAATTTGTGTGGAACCAGAAAAGGCCCCGAATCCCCAGGAATTGTTGAAAAGGAAAAACAAAGCAGGGCACATCACGTTGCCGGATTTCAAGTNGGTGATTAACATAATATAATAAAAGATATTATTAAAAAATAAAATATACATTTATAATTAAAAAAAATAAATAAAGGAAATAAAAAATGTAAAAAAATAAAAAATAAAAGAATTATCCATCATGACCAAGTGGGATTCATCCCTGGAATGCAAGGGTCTTTCACCACTCACAAATCGATCAGTGTGATAGATCATATGAACAAGAAAAGAGTCAAGAACCATATGATCCTCTCAATTGATGCAGAAAAAGCATTTGGCAAAATACAGCATCCTTTCCTGATTAAAACACTTCAGAGTGTAGGGATAGAGGGTACATTCCTCAATTTCATAAAAAAGCATCTATGAAAAGCCTACAGCAAATATCATTCTCAATGGGGAAAAGCTGAAAGCCTTTCCCTTAAGATCAGGAACACTACAAGGATGCCCACTCTCGCCATTATTATTCAACATAGTACTAGAAGTACTTGCAACAGCAATCAGACAACAAAAAGGGATAAAATGTATTCAAATCGGCAAAGAAGAAGTCCAACTGTCTCTCTTCACAGATGACATGATACTCTATATAGAAAACCCAAAAGACTCCACCCCCAAGCTACTAGAACTTAAAGAGCAATTCAGTTAGGTGGCGGGATACAAAATCAATGCTCAGAAATCAGTTGCATTTCTATACACAATGAGACTGAAGAAAGATAAATTAAGGAATCAATTCCATTTACAATAGCATCAAAAATCATAGATTTTCTCGGAGTTAACTTAACCAGAGATGTAAAAGGATCTATATTCTAGAAACTACAGATCACTATTGAAAGACACTGAAGAAGACACGAATAGATGGAAAAATATTCCAAGCCCATGTAATGGAAGAATAAACATAGTTAAAATGTCTATGCTGCCCAGAGCTATCTACACTTTAATGCCATCCGGATCAAAATACCAATGACCTTTTTCAAAGAACTGGAACGAACAGCCCTTAAATTTGTGTGGAACCAGAAAAGGCCCTGAATCCCCAAGGAATTGTTGAAAAGGAAAAACAAAGCAGGGCGCATCACGTTGCTGGATTTCAAGCTATACTACAAAGCTGTGATCACAAAGAAAGCATGATACTGCCACAAAAACAGACTCATAGACCAATGGAACAGAATAGAGAACCCATAAATGGACCCTTGGCTCTTTGGGCAACTAATCTTTGACAAAGCAGGAAAAAACGTCCAGTGGAAAAAAGAGTCTCTTTAATAAATGGTGCTGGGAAAATTGGACAGCTATATGCAAAAGAATGAAACTTGACCACTCTCTCATAATATATGCAAAGATAAACTCCAAATGGATGAAAGACCTCAATGTGAGACAGGAATCCATCAAAATCCTACAGGAGAGCATAGGCTGCAACCTCTTTGACATTGGCCACAGCAACTTTTTTCATGACACATCTCCAAAGGCAAGGAAGACAAAAGAAAAAATGAACCTGTGGGTCTTCATCAAGATAAAAAGCTTCTGCACAGCCAAATAAACAGTCAAAAAAACTAAGAGGCAGCCCATGGAATGGGAGAAGATATTTGCAAATGAAACTACAGATAAAAGATTAGTATCCAAGATGTACAAAGAACTTCTCCAACTCAATACACGAGAAACAAATAAATCAATAAATGGGCAGAAGATATGACCAGACACTTTTCCAATGAAGACATACAAATTGCTAACAGACACATGAAAAAATGTTCAAAATCATTAGCCATCAGGGAAATTTGAATCAAAACCACCTTATGCCAGTTAGAGTGGCAAAAATTGACAAGGCAAGAAATAACAAATGTTGGAGCAGATGTGGAGAAAGGGGATCCCTCTTACGTTTTTGATGGGAATGCAAGTTGGTACAGCCACTTTGGAAAACAGTGGGGAGTTTCCTCAAAAAGTTAAAAATCGAGCTACCGTATGATCCAGCAATTGCACTCCTGGGTATTTACCCCAAAGATATAGACGTAGTGAAGAGAAGGGCCATATGCACCCCAATGTTCATGGCAGCATTGTCCACAACAGCTAAACTGTGGAAGGAGCCGAGATGCCCTTCACCAGATGACTGGATTAAGAAGATATGGTCCATATATACAATGGAATATTACTCAGCCATCAGAAGGAACGATTTCACATTTGCAGCAACATGGACAGGACTGGAGGAGATAATGCTAAGTGAAATAAGTCAAGCAGAGAAAGGCAATTATTTTATGGTTTCACTCATATATGGAACAGAAGAAGTAGGAAGATTGGTAGGAGAAGAAAGGGAAGAAGGAAGGGGGGGTACACAGAAGGGGGAATGAACTACGAGAGACTACGGACTCGGAAACAAACTGAGGGCTTCAGAGAGGAGGGGGTTGGGGGATTGGGATAGGCTGGTGATGGGTATTAGGAGGGAATGTATTATATGGTGCACTGGGTGATATACGCAAGTAATTAATCATGGAAGTTTACATCAAAAACTAGGGATGGACTGTGTGGTGACTAACATAACATAATAAAAAATATTATAAAGAAAAAGAAATTAAGCCAAGAAGAGAAAGACAATTATCATATGGTTTCACTTATTTGTGGAACATAAGGAATATCAGGGAGATAGGTAGGAGAGGGAAGGAAATAATGAAAGGGGGGTAAACAGAAGGGGAAAATGAACCAGGTGAGACTATGGATTCTGGGCAAAAAACTGATGGTTTTAGAGGGGAGGGAGGTGGAGGATTGGGTAGCCCGGTGATGGGTTTTAAGGAGGGCACATATTGCATGGAACACTGGATGTTATACGGAAACAATGTATCATGGAACACTACATCAAAAACTAATGATGTACTGTAGCAGTTCAATAAAGTCTCAAAGGAGTTTTTTTTTTTTTTAAAGATTATGTCTAGGCACTTAATTCTTGAAGGTTTTGTTACACAGTCTTTGAGTAATTTATATGTGAAGTCTATTTACTGGTTAAAATTCAATTCAGAGGGGTGCCTCAGTGGCTTAGTTGGTTAAGCTTCTGTCTGCAGCTTAGATCATTATCTCAGGGTCCTGGGATGAGCCCTGCATGTCTGGCTTCCTGCTCATCAGGAAGTCAGCTTCTCCCTCTTTCCTTGCCCTCCCTCCCACTTGTGCACACACACACACACTGTCTTTCAAATAAATAAAATCTTTAAAAAAATTTCATTTCAGAAAATGTGGAATAGCACAGAAAATTGGTTTACGTTTAAATGTAAATGGACTTATTGGTGCAAATCTCCCTCTTTTTCATTATCTTAGAGTATTTTTCAAAAGGAAAATTTCACATGTTAGTATTCTCTTTTCACCTATAGATGTTAGTAACTCTGAAATGAAATACAGAGCATACACTGCACTCTCCTTAGTTGAATCTCCCTTGTTACTCAGAGCCTTTTGTCCAGGGCATTCACCCTTGCCTCAGCCAAACACATGGTCTCTGTTTCTGGATCTTATGGAACAGAGTGAAGTGCCTAGTTCAATATATGTAAAAAGGTTCTGAATTTGTCATGAAGATTTGAAAATGAAGCAAAATTATATTCTTGTGAAGTAACTGGTTTTAAATTCTGCCCTTTGGTGTTTGCTCATATTTATGCAATCATATTATATTATCACAGGGTACAGGAGATACTGACTGTCATTTTAAAATTAAGAAGAACTTGGAAAATGCATCTATAAGCCTGGAATCCATGAAAAACCCAGGATTGTTTGTTGGACTTCAGCCAGATGGACAGGCAAAACCAGTTATTTATACTAAGAATGGGAATGTTTTCTTCTATCCACAGGTCATCAAATGTACGTTTACTTTGAGATACTTCCATTTTCGTTTGCTTTGTAATGCTTTTGTGTCTGATAATTTCATCACATTTTTACTAAGCAAATGTCTGCTATTGGCCTTTGTTGTTGTTGTTGTTGTTCTTTTAGAAGCAGTGGAAAAGATTAGGAAGATAATTTATCCCAAAGTTTCAAATGTTTATGTTAGATATAGAGTTTTTATTATATTAAGGTCCTTTATAGTTTTAAAATTTGTTTGTGCATTTGTGTATGTGTGTGTACGTGTGTGTATTTTGTTATTTAATGATATTTCCATATACACTGAAATATTCTCAGTTTCATTGCTATTAATTTTTAATGTTTACAATATAAAATGAGATAGAAAAAAGGTCATTAGAAATGGGATTTGAATTTAAAATAGGATTTGGGAAAAACATATAAGGATAGGACAGAAATGTGAATATTTTGAAACTGATTTCTCTCATATCTAGTATCAGATTCTCTAGCCAATTGTAGTGAGGGTCTGTAGGCTAAACAATTTAAGCTTAAAATATATTTGCTTGAACACAAAGGTTAATGAGGTAACTCCATTGTGTTCTTAAGTTATATGCAAATTTAGTTTGCTATCTAATTTTTGCCTGATGTAGTCCCATGGACTTTGGCTTAATCAAAATCTAGATTACTTTTTTAGTCACTCTCTTATTTAATATCTCTTTGCTTATCAAAATCTACCTGTACTTTATATATATAACATTATATATATCCATAGTATATCCATATATATATATATATACGCACACATATGATACCTTACATATATATATATATAATCCTACTGAAGATTGTTTAAATAAGAGCTTGATTTAACATGATGATATATCTGGCCATGTTCTTTGTGCTATCTGCTTCAATTCCTTCTCAGCCTTTAGGTGCCATATTTAAAATTTTGCAAATTGTTGGATTAGTTCACCTTAACTTACTGTCATCCGTACCACCACTCTCTCCACCCTCTGTTTTTCCACAGACTGGCACAGAGTGGCACTCCTACTCAACAAAGTGGGTATGCCATCTGTCTCCGGCACACTGCAGGGAAACAGATGACTTGAAACCAGGAAGATACAGGGTGGAGTAGAAGAAAAAGCTGTGAGAAATAGCTATCAGGGGACAGCAACCATGCTGGAAAAGCACAGGAAGAAAGGAGAACTAACACAAAGGAAGGAGCAGTGAAGAAAAAATGAGAAAGCAGAGAATAGCAATAATTAGAAAAAAAGATGAGCAGAATAAAAAAGAATTTGTGGGAATACATAAGAGAGATAGAGTAAAAGGCCATGTTTGTCAACCTCAGATATTAGTACCAATAGTAAATAAGTCATTCTTTTTTTACAGGCATTAAAATGTAGTTCTGTTACTAGAACATGGATCATTTGAGTTTTCTTCTCAATTTACCAGTTGTATGATTTTAGTTAAGCCAACTAACATCAGAGAGCTTTGGTTTCTGTGTCTGTGTAACTGGGAAAACAGTAATACCTGCCCTATCTCCCCAGTGGAGCTGGTGGGGATCAAGCAAGTAAATGTATATGAAAGTTCTTGTTTCAGTAGTAATACCTAACATTTGTAGGCAGTTATTTTATGCCAGACACTGAGAAACATGAGTTCTATCATTTAATCACACTTTTGAAAATAGATAAATTACTTCTTACGGTCTTTTGAAACTTCACTTTTATTATTTGATAGTGTGTTTAAAAAAAGAATTGAATATCCCCAGTGATTGTGAATTAACTTTAAGAGCTTATAGCCAGTAGGGCTGAGACTAAGTCTTCTAATGCTAGATTGATAGATGTCTGTAATCTGTTCATATAATTTCTTTTCCCCTTTTATCATTTTTATTATATAAATAATTCATGTAATGGTGGAAAATTTTGAAAACATACTCAGTGGAAATCTGTCTAGAGATAATAACTATTTACACTTTGATGTACATTTTTTCATGACTTTTTTCTATGGAAGTGTGTTATATATCTATCTATCTTCATCTCTAGGTATACTAAAAGTATATATATTTATATATTTGTTTTAATTTTAATTAATTAATTAATTAATTTATTTGAGAGGTTAAGAGAGGGAGCACAAGCAGGGGGAGCGGCAGAGGGAGAAGGAGAAGCAGGCTCCTCTCTGAGCAAGAAGCCTGATGTGGGACTTGATCCCAGAACCCTGGGATCATGACCTGAGCTGAAGGCAGATCCTTAACCAAGACACCCAGGCACCCCTAAAAACATTTTTTTAAAGATTTTATTTATTCAACAGAGATAGACACAGCCAGCGAGAGAGGGAACACAAGCAGGGGGAGTGGGAGAAGAAGAAGCAGGCTCATAGCAGAAGAGCCTGATGTGGGGCTCGATCCCAGGACTCCGGGATCACGCCCTGAGCCGAAGGCAGACGCTTAACTGCTGTGCCACCCAGGTGCCCCCCTAAAAACATGTTTTTAACAAAATATAGAACTTCAGTCCTTAATATAAAAAACAATTTTGTATGCTTTTTTACTTAAAAAACAAATGATTTTCATCAATGCTCAGATTTACACCATATTTTCAAGTGAATTTTATTAATGCATTTACCACAAATTATTTAAACAATCCCTTAATGTTGGCTATTTTATTGTGTGTGTTTTGTTGTTGTTGTTGCTGTTGTTGTAGTTGTTGTTGGGATGGTCATTCATGTACATACATTTTTTTACATGGATCTGAAATTTTTTCCTAGCATAAATTACCAGAAGTGAAAGTGTTCCCTCAATTTCAATAACAATAGACTTCTTAAATCTGGATGTCCCATAGTGACTCTAGCAGTCTCAGAAATGAGAAGCGTATTTTGGCACTAGTTGTTAATTCTGTGAGGAATTGCCCAGAAGCTCCTATTTGTCCTGGCTATGGGGAGGTCCCTCTTGGCCTGACTTTGGGCTATTGTTTATCAATCTGAGATCTTGCAAGTTGTCCTTATTAGATGCAAATTCCTCTGATCAACAAGCTGTTCCTATCTGGGTTAACCCATGAGGATAATCATGGTATTTTGTCTGTTAGAATATGGAAGTTCCAAGTGAGTACTAGACATTCATTGCAAGTATCTCTTTCGCTGAAAGACAATGAATGGGAAGATTTTCGAACATACTGTAAAGCTATAGATGTCAGCTCTATAAAGAGTGCTACCCCTGAGGGCTTATTCCAAAGGATTACAGACTTTCAAATTAAAAGGAAATTTAAAATTCTTAGCTACATACCTTCTCACTGATTATTTTCAATCTGTAAAAATGACTACACCACCACTTTGCATTGATGTGATGTTTTAGCCCAGTATGTTTTGTACGGCTCATTATGTATCTGTCATTGTATGAGAATTCAAGAGCTCGGATAGAGACATGGAAAGTGAGGGGTAAGATTCTGTCTCTCATGGATTCAGTAGGAAGAAGTAATTAATAGAATTAAAGGCAGAGAAACCATTTTGTAGGAAGTGATATTATTATATATGAAGACACTTGTTGATATGGCCTTCAATCAAAAACCCTTGGAACACTACTGAAAGTCAGCTGATCTCTTGTGGCCTTGGCTGACATATTTAGGGTTCAGCTTATCTTGAGGTAGTGTGTTCTATATGTTACCTGTTAGTATTCTCAGAATCTTGGAAAACGTTGACACTGAAAGTTTGCCTAGTAGTTCTCTCTCCCTGCTGTTGTAGCCACCCAGATTGACCAAGAAGATCTCATTAATATAGGGAATCTCATCAACAGTATCATAAATGTCAACATTTGTACAGAAGTAGACTATTCCATGAAATGTTAACCCTAAAGATATTATTGCTAAATATACTGAGGCAACTTCCTGTTTTAATGCTGGAGATACTGCTTTGGAAATTTTATTGAAGCATCATGAATCCTAGGAATTCTGAGGAAAGGTATGAAAGCACTAACATTTATTCAAAATACACTTTCTAGTAATACTTCCCTGTTTTCACAAGACACGTACCACGATGTTTAAGAAATCCATGTATACACCACTTGCTCTTTGGCTTCCACATCAAGTTTGTATTTTACCCACCCAGGACTGTAATGAAAAGTGTAGCTGCAGAATTGGTTGCAGCAACTCCTTTATGGGATTTATTTTGACTCTGGTAATCATTAGGCTGTGCACATTTCAACAACAACAAAAAAAGCACAAAGAATTGTTTCTGTACAAAGGCTCATGTTTGCTGTATTGATATGTACCACTGAAAATTCTGTTTTGTGTGACTATTTGTCTTTACTTTTACCCACATTTTCTCTTACTTTTCTGGGTAGTACTGAATTTCCTGCCAGATCGGGTAAACAAAGGTGTAACAAAAGATTAAGAGAACAGTGTGAGATAATGGAAAATATATTGATCTCTTCCACATACCCCATACTCTGGTTCCTGCACAGAACTCCTAAAACGCTTGTAAATTCCTAAGTGATAAGAGCATGACAGGCGTCTTTTGTTCTAATGAAGTGACTCTGGGTGGGCCCCTGGAAGACCAGGCCATGATTCAAAGCTTGGTATTTTTAACTCCATCCTTCTATCCTTCAGAGACAGGAGAAAAGCTGGGCACAGAGTTAAAGATTGATCATACCTTTGAGGGAGCCTCCATAAAATCCCAATAATATGGGGTTTGGGGAGCTTATAGGTCAGTGAACACATTTACATAATGGAAGGGTGAGGTACCCTAACTCAATGGGAACAGAAGTGCCTGCACTCAGGGCTCTCCTAGACCTCCCCTTATGTATCTTTTCATCTGACCTTTATTGATATGATTTGTCATATCTTTTAATAAACTGACAAACATAAGTAAGTATTCCCTTGAGTTCTGTGAGCTGCTCCAGCAAATTAACTGAACTTGAGGAGGAGTTGTGGGAATCTTCAATTTACAGGTGATTGGTCAGAAGCACTGTTAACAACCTGGATTTGGGATTAGCATCTGAAGACAGGGATGGTCTTGTGGAACTGAGTCCTTAACTTGTGGGATCTGATGCTATCTCCAGGTAGAGAGTGTCAGAATTGAATTAAATTATAGGACACTCAGCTGGCGTTGCACAGCTGTTTGATATAGCAAAAGCTCCTACACATTTGGTGATCACAAGTGTCAGAAGTGAAGTATTCTGTGTGAATGCAGAGGAAACACAGGAGGAAAGAAAGAATAGGTTTTTCTAACTCAAACACATAAAAATGTCTTGCTTAAGTAGGGCTTGTCTTTGAGCTATCTAAACTTGCTGACACTCTCCTTCCAAACCTTTCCATTTAAAGTATGTGAAACTCTTGAACCAGATATTAAGCAGAAAACTAACAAATTATTAGATCCTGTTATTTCTCATAACAGTGAAAAATAAGCCACCCAAATGGATTTTCAGTAAGTTTGGAGTTCTTATGATCTTGTATGACATCTATGAGAACTTAACATCTTATATGATGTTCAGTTGAAAGAATACAACCCAACCTCTTTTGAAGCTTTGTCTATTAACGTTGGCCTTCTGATGACTAGCGTGGACTTTAAGTGCTCCCCTGAGGTCCCTCCTGTCTACTGAGTTACAAGCTATCCTGTGGCATTTGTTGAAACTTTCCTAATCATTGAGTACTAAATAGTAATGTTGGTTCCCATTATATTCCTGGGACGCAGTGCAGTGCCTGGCTCAGAGTAGGTTTTTGAACAAATGAATGATGTAGCATAAAATGAGTGAGAGTTCGTGTTAGGAATGTTTGGGTTTTATTTTCATGTGCTAGCAGTATGTCCCAATTAGATTAATTAACATCTCTGAACCTCTGTTTTGTCATCTGTAAATGAGAATAAAATCATTGCATTACAGTAA
The DNA here is from genome assembly GCF_002007445.2 of Ailuropoda melanoleuca. Lineage (NCBI taxonomy): Eukaryota > Metazoa > Chordata > Mammalia > Carnivora > Ursidae > Ailuropoda > Ailuropoda melanoleuca. The sequence goes on from NW_023179820.1 coordinate 7,339,613, forward strand.
GAACTTTTAGTGTGAATCTGTGAACATTTGAAATTGAGTAAACATATTTTGAGTAAGTAAATTGTGGGCAAATATACATAAGTGTGCAGTTGAAGTGGGAAGAAGCTCATGACCTTTAGTTTTCAAAGGGAACAATGACTCAAAGTTAAGGAACACCATGTTAGTTTTGTGAAGAGCAGCAGAATGTTTACTTAAAAGTTTATAGTAGTTCTCCAAATCACTTCATTGTTTTTAGAATCTTGTCTAACCAGACTACACACACACACACACACACACACACACTAGGTTGAGCCTGCCCTATATCAAGAACAGCAACAAATATCCCCTTAAAACTGTTGAGAGTTTTCAGTTGTTTGTATTTCAATACAGATATAGAGGAGCCCTGCTCTGTAGGTTTCTTTGTTTTGTTTTGTTTTAAACAATATTAACTTTTCTTTATAGTTTTCAGGAAGGTAGAGTTGAAATTGTCAGGCACCCTTAGCAATAAAGGGACTTCAATAGGAAAAGAGATCATTGTAGGAAGAGCATAGTAAGGTTGCATTTCAGGAGACTTGAGTAGAGAGCTTTCTTTGGGGAAGTTACCTATTGTCCACAAGCATGTACCCCTGAATCATGGCTCTGGTCTCCTTAGAGGCACCAGCACTTGATATAAGTATATTTTTACACTGGTTGGTCTGACAAGGCTCACAATCACATGAAGGTCACTGCTCTGCCCTGCCTGTGATGACAAAATCTTGTTGACTGGGTTCACCCACCAAACAGCTAGAAGCTTGAAAGTGCAGCAGGGTAGAGAGGCAAGGATATTTCACTCATAGGCTGAGACCGGACTACCAGTTATCCACATCCTGCTTAGGCCTCTTGCTAGCTGTGTCCTCTGACAGCACTTGTATCAAATGTCCCTTCTCTATAAAATGAGAATGAAGGGTGTCTTAAATCAGTGCTGGTGTGTGAATTACATGATTTAATATATATAAAATGATTATAATAGTGCCTAGTACTCAGTAGGTGCTATACAAGTATTTGTGGTTATGATTATTAAAGAAGGGAAGAGTTCCTCATGGTGAATTTTTTTTCAGCAAGATTTCTTAAAGACTTCTTTTTGAAGAACAGTTTAAGGTTCACAGAAAAATTGAGAGGTAAGTATAGAGTTTTCCCATTATATCTCCTGCCCCACAAGTGCATTGCTTTCCCCATCAAAATTCCCCACCAGATGGACATTTATTAAAATTGATGAACCTACATTGACACATAATTATTCAGAGGTTGTAGGTAACATTTTGGTTCACTCTTAGTATTGCACATTCTGTGGGTTTGGACAAATGTATAATAGCATATATCCGGTATCTAAAGAATATTTTAATTGTCCTAAAACTCCTTACATTGATTTTTTAAAAAAATTTTTATTATGTTATGTTAGTTATACATCCTTAGTTTTTGATGTAGTGTTCCATGATTCATTGTTTGCTTATAACACCCAGTGCTCCATGCAATATGTGCCCTCCTTAATATCCATCACTGGCCTATTCCAATCCCCCACCCCTCTCCCCTCTGAAACCCTTAGTTTGTTTCCCAGAGTCCATAGTCTCATGTGGTTGATACCCCTTCTGTTTACCCCCCCTTCATTCTTCCCTTCGGTCTCCTACCGATCTCCCTGCTATTCCTCATGTTCCATAAATGAGTGAAACCATATGATAATTGTCTTTCTCTGCTTGGCTTATTTCACTAAGCATAATCTCCTCCAGCCCGTCCATGTTGCGGCAAATGTTGTGCAATCGTTCTTTCTGAAGGCTGAGTAATATTCCACTGTATATATGGAACACATCTTCTTTATCCATTCATCTGTAGAAGGGCATCTCGGCTCCTTCCACAGTTTAGCTATTGTGGACAATGCTGCTATGAACATTGGGTTGCTTATGGCCCTTCTCTTCACTACATCTGTGTCTTTGGGGTAAATTCCCAGTAGTGTGATTGCTGGGTCATAGGGTAGCTCTATTTTTAACTTTTTGAGGGACCTCCACACTGTTTTCCAAAGTGGCTGTACCAACTTGCATTCCCACCAACAGTGTAAGAGGGATCCCCTTTCTCCACATCCTCTCCAACATTTGTTGTTTCTTGCCTTGTCCATTTTTGCCATTCTAACTGGCATAAGGTAGTATCTCAAGGTGGTTTTGATTTGAATTTCCCTGATGGCTAGTGATGTTGAACATTTTTTCATGTGTCTGTTAGCCATTTGTATGACTTCAATGGAAAAGTGTCTGTTCATATCTTCTGCCCAGTTTTTGATTCAATTATTCATTTCTTGTGTATTGAGTTTGAGAAGTTCTTTATAGATCTTGGATACCAGCCTTTTATCTATAGTTTCATTTGCAAATATCTTCTCCCATTCTGTGGGTTGTCTCTTTGTTTTGATGACTATTTCCTTGGCTGTGCAGAAACTTTTTATCTTGATGGAAGTCCCACAAGTTCATTTTTTCTTTTGTTTCCCTTGCCTTTGGAGACGTGTCATGAAAGAAGTTGCTGTGGCCGATGTCATAGAGGTTGCTGCCTATGTTCTCCTCTAGGATTTTGATGGATTCCTGTCTCACATCGAGGTCCTTCATCCATTTGCAGTTTATCTTTGTGTATGGTGTGAGGGAGTGGTCAAGTTTCATTCTTTTGCATATAGCTGTCCAATTTTCCCAGCACCATTTATTGAAGAGACTGTCTTTTTTCCACTGGAAGTTTTTTTTCCTGCTTTGTCAAAGATTAGTTGACCATAGAGCTGAAGGTCCAATTTCTGGGTTGTCTATTCTGTTCCATTGGTCTATGTGTCTGTTTTTGTGGCAGTACCATGCTGTCTTTGTGATGACAGCTTTGTAGTGTAGCTTGAAATCAGGCAATGTAATGCCCCCAGCTTTGTTTTCCTTTTCAACATTTCCTTGGCGATTCGGGGTCTTTTTCAGATTCCACACAAATTTTAGGCTTCTTTATTCCCAGCTCTTTGAAGAATGTCATTGGTATTTTGATCAGGATGGTGTTGAAAGTGTACATTGCTCAGGGTAATATAGACATTTGAACTATATTTATTTTTCTGATCCATGAACATGGAATGTTTTCCCATCTTTTTGTGTCTTCTTCAGTGTCTTTCATCAGTGTTCTGTAGTTTCTAGAATATAAATCCTAACCTCTCTGGTTAAGTTAATTCCGAGATATCATATGATTTTTTGGTGCTATTGTAAATGGAATCGATTCCCTAATTTCTCTTTCTTCAATCTCATTGTTCGTGTATAGAAATGCAACCGATTTATGAGCATTGATTTTGTATCCTACCATATTACTGAATTATTGTATGAGTTCTAGTAATTTGGGGGTGGAGTCTTTTGGGTTTTCCATATACAGTATCATGTCATCTGCAAAGAGAGACAGTTTGACTTCTTCTTTGCCAATTTGAATACCTTTTATTCCTTTTTGTTGTCTGATTGCTGTTGCAAGGTCTTCTAGTAGTATGTTGAACAATAACGGTGAGAGTGGGCATCCGTGTCATGTTCCTGATCTTAAGAGAAAGGCTCTCAGCTTTTCCCCATTGAGAATGATATTCACTGTAGGCTTCTCATAGATGCTTTTTATGAAATTGAGGAATGTACCCTCTATCCCTATACTCTGGAGGGTTTTAATCAGGAAAGGATGCTGTATTTTGTCAAATGCTTTTTCTGCATCAATTGAAAGGATCATATGGTTCTGGTCCCTTCTCATTAAGTTAATGTGATCTATCACACTGATTGATTTGCAAATGTTGAACCACCCTTGTATCCCAGGGATGAATCCTACTTGGTTGTGATGGATAATCCTTTTAATGTATGGTTGGACCCTATTAGCTAGGATATTTTTGAGAATTTTTGTATCCATATTCATCCAGGACATCGGTCTGTAATTCTCCTTTTTGATGGGGTCTTTGCCTGGTGACTGGCCTCATAGAATGAGTTTGGTAGTTTTCCTTTTGTTTCTATTTTTTGAAATCGCGTCAGGAGAATAGGTACTATTTCTTCTTTGAATGTTTGGTAGAATTCCCCTGGGAATCCGTCAGACCCTGGACTCTTGTTTTTGGGAAGGCTTTTGATCACTGCTTCATTCTCTTCATAATTATTCTGTCTGTTTAAATAATCGATTTCTTCCTGTTTCAGACTTGGTAGTTTATAGGCTTCTGGGAAGGCATCCATTTCTTCCAGATTGTTTAATTTATTGGTATAGTTGTTGACAATAGTTTCTGATGACTGTTTCTAATCCTTGATGTTCGTCGTGATCTCTCCCCTTTCATTCATAATTTTATTAATTTGGGTCCTTTCTCTATTCTTTTGAATAAGTCTGGCCAGTGGCTTATCGATCTTATTTATTCTTTCAGAGAACCAGCTTCTAGCTTTGTTGATCTGCTCTACTGTGCTCTTGGTTTCTAATTTACTGATCTCTGCTCTAATCTTGATCAACTGTCTTCTCGTCCGTGGGTTAGGCTTGTTCTTCTGTTCCAGCTCCAGCTTCTTAAGGTGAGAATATAAAAACTGCATTTTAGATTTTTCTGTTCTTTTGAGTGAGGCTTGGATGGCTATGTATTTTCCCCTTAGGACCGTCTTTGCAGTGCTCCATAGGTTTTGGACTGATGTGTTTTCATTCTCATTGGTTTCCATAAATTGTTTAAGTTCTTTTTTAATTCCTTGTGTTACCCAATCATTCTTAAGCAAGATGGTTCTTAATTTCCAAGTGTTTGAGTTTCTTCCAATTTTTTCCTTGTGATTGAGTTCCAATTTCAAAGCATTGTGGTCTGAGAATATGCAGGGAATAATCTCAGTCTTTCGGTATCAGTTGAGACCTGTTTCATGACCCAGTATATGGTCTCTTCTGGTGAAAGTTCCATGTGCATTTAAAAAGAATGAGTATTCTGTTGTTCTAGGGTGTAGTGTTCTGTATATATCTATGAGGTCATCTGGTCCAGTATGTCATTCAAAGCTCTTGTTTCTTTGTTGATTTTCTGCTTAGGTAATCTGTCTATTGCTGAGAGCGGACTGTGGAGGTCCCCTACTATTAACATATTATTATCTATATGTCTCTTTATTCTGGTTAAGCCTTGGCTTGTGTATCTAGCTGCTCCCCTGTTGGGGGCATAGATATTTATAATTGTCATATCCACTTGTTGGATACATCCTTTAAGAATAATATAGTGTCCTTCTGTATTTCTAACAACAGTCTTTAGTTTAAAATCTAATCTGTCTGATGTGAGAATTGCTACCCCAGCTGTCTTTTGGAGTCCATTGGCATGAAAAATGGTTCTCCATCCCTTCACTTTCAGTCTGGATGTATCTTTAGGTTCATGATGAGTCTCTTGCAGACAGCAAATGGATGGGCCATGTCTTATTATCTAATCTGCTACCCTGTGGCGTTTTATGGGAGCATTTAGGCCATTCACATTGGGAGTGATTATTGAGAAATATGATTTTAATGATGTCATGTTGCCCGGGAAGTCTTTGTTTCTATAGATTGTAAATTTCTGTTCTGTATCACTGTAGGGGCCTTTTTACTTTTAGAGAACCCCCCTTAATATCTCCTGTAGGGCTGGTTTGGTGGTTACAAATTCAATCAATTTCTTCCAATCTTGGAAGGGCATTTTCTCTCCATCAATGCTGAATGACAGCCTTGCTGGGTAAAGGATCCTTGGCTGCATGTTCTTCTCAGATAGGGCTTTCAAAATACTCTGCCAACCCTTCCTCTCTTGCCGGGACTGTGTAGACAGGTCTGACATTATTCTGATATTTTTACCTCTGTACATGAGAAATCTTTTCACCCTGGCTGCTCAATACTGTATCCTTGGATCTAATATTTGCAAATTGCACTATGAGGTGGCGTGGTGTACTTTTGCCATGGTTGACCTTGGGAGGAGTCCTCTCTGCCTCTTGGACACTAATGCTTGTTTCCTTTGTCAGATTAGGGAAGTTTTCAGCTACAATTTTTCAAGTATCTCTTCTAGACCTCTCTCTTTCTCCACCCCCTTGGGGATGCCGATGATTCTGACATTGGACCATTTCATTGGGTCAGTAATCTCCCATAATCTACATTCTTGAGATTGGATTTTTTTGTGCCAAGTTTCTGTTTTAACTTTCTCTTCTACCATCCCATCCTCCAATTCTCTAATTCATTCTTCTGGCTCATTTACCCTGGCTGTCAGAGCATCTAGTTTTGACTGCATTTGATTCATAGCATTTTTAACTTCTGCCAGATTAGCTCTCACTTCTGCCCTTAGAGATTCTATATTCTCGTTAATATTTTCGTTAATATTTTTTTCAAGTCTACACATCATCTTGACCATTGTTACTCTGAACTCCATTTCTAACAATTTGGTTATATGCATATCCATCAGTTCTGTGGCGGAGTCTGCGGAGGCCACAGACTCATTATCTTTTCTTTGCTGGGGGGGATTTCTCCTCCTCGTCATTATGATGAGGGGAGGTTGTGGGGATGCCCAGAGCCCAAATTATTGACCAGGACCCAGGTAGCGTGCATTTGTTTTATAGGGACCTTAGGGATGTGGGCTTCTTGCTTTTTCAGCCTGCGTTCTGGGGGAGGGGCATGCCACGTTGATACTCAGGCAACCCTGTTTGGGTAGAGTCACCTTGTCCCCTGCAAAGGGGGATGGGGATGGGGACAATGTGAGCTGGTATTTCCAGGCTTTTGTTCTCTGGAGGCTTTCCCTGGTTTTTTTCTGTGACTCTTCTGAGAGTCAGAGCAGTAGTGGCCATATCCTTGGCTCTGTCTCAGAACAGAGAGATCGCATGGCTCTGTCTCAGAACAGAGAGATCGCAGTCCACTCTCCACTGAGCTCTCTTGGCTACTTTAACTCTGTTTCTGTCGGTGCTGCTAAAAGCCTGCAGCATCCTGGGTTATGTGCCCCACAGCCGGTGTCCCAGCCCTCACTTCCAGGGCTGGCACGTCTCTGTCCTTTGTGCTTCTGATACCACCGGCCGAGCCCCGTTCCCGTGCACACTCCGGAGCTCCCTGTTTCAGTGTGGTTCACGCGGGCTCTGCAGTGCCGGTTTTCAGTCTGGTTGTGTAGGTGCTCCCGAGCTCTTGGTTTCAGTTTAGTTCGACTCTGTGCTCCAGAGCTCTGGTTGTCAGTCTGGATGCGTGCCCACTCCTGAGCTCCTGGTTTTAGTCCGGTTCCAGTGAGCGCTCCGGAGCTCCGGTTTTCAGTCTGGTCACGCATGTTCCTGGGCTTAGGGTCCCAGTCTGCTTTCTCGGAGGTACCAGTCTGTCAGTCCGGCCTGCTCCCCAGTGCGGGTGGCTACTGCTTCCCTGCACCTGAGCTCGGCAGCTCCCTCCCCCTTCCATTTATCTTCTGATATTTGTGCGCGGATTCATGGCTCCCTGCTTTTACCTCAATACTCAGCGCTGGAGATGTTCATTTGTAGAGATCCAGATGTATCTTCCTGTGTCTCAGGCTGATTCCGTGGGTTTTCACGATGGTCTGGTTCATATCCAGCTCAACTCGGGGGGCCAGCTGAAAAAGGGGTCACCTACTCCTCCGCCATCTTTTATCCCTCTGTCCAAAGCCATGTGTTATACATTGATTTGTTCTTATGCTTATGGCAGTGCTTGGGATAGAGTTTATGTTCTCTTTGTGAATCCTGGATTTCTGCATTATTTGTAAATAATGTAATCCCCCTTAATTATGGGTCCTTTAATGGACTATAAAAAATGGATGGTGAATTATATTTAGGAATCTTTTTTATTATTTCCTCTTTAAGTGTTCATTTACCCTCATTGGAGATATTTCTAGTTATTTCTGATCTTCTTTTTAATATTTTAAAGTTCCTTTATTAGCATCAATCTCTAGTGTCTAAGCATTGCATTTTAAATAAGCCATATGGAAAAAATTATGTTTACATAAAGAGTTTGGTGTTTAAAAGATTATTATTGTCTGAAATCATATAATATCAAATAATTATAAGGAGTTATATGTATAATATATATTTTTGTGATAATCTGTATATATAACAATATGATCATGGGCATTTCAGTTCTTCAGACACCAGTGTTGTATAGTCATTGCCATCACTCTATATGATTAAGTGTTGCTGATTTCTGTTAACTTATGAGATCATTATGCTGTCTCATGCCAATATGTATTTTATGGGTCATCTTAAATTATTGACTGCAATTGTGGTATTAAGAAATACCTGCTATTATTTATTATTGTATAAAATCAGACATCTATATAATTTTTTGTTGCTGATGCGGTTTCTAACTATGGCTGAACCCTAAGAATGAAACACAAACAACTTAAACTGTGAAATCCTAAACACAAATAGCACTCATCAGCTATAAAATTAGAATCATTATTCAGGTAGGCTGGAGATATCTATTCCTGAACAAAATACCAAAACACTTGCTTCTAAATAAAAGGCAGAAAAATGGCTAATATATTCTTCATTTATATGTATATGTATATTTCTTTGATTTTCATATTTTGGTAAGGTAGCATGAAGTGTTGTTTGAGTGATGTTTTAGTCAGTTTCCCCTTCTGAGGAAGGCAAAGTACCAGATTATCAAAGGAGTTTCTGTTTAGAATGTATAAGAAAAACCTCTTGAATAAGTTATTTGATTCATACTGTGGTGTTAAATTATTGCTTGGATTTACAAAGCAGTGAATAGATTTTATAGGAATATCATTCATGCCAGCCTGCTGCTAAGAATAAAAAGTCATTTTCTGGTAACTATGTAATGCAGAGTGAAAAGATTTGACTAGGCATTGAAATGGAGACAATAGCAAAACTTAAACTTGCATAGCTGAACATATGGTGAGTTTTCTGAGAAAAAACAAGTGATTTTGAAAGGATCACATCTTTTAAAATCTTAATTTCAGTTGGCAGAGAAAACCCAATGGGTATGTCAGCAACGCCCAGCCAAGAGGAGGAAAAAATCCCTGAGTCAAAAAACCAGCAAGAAACACTACCAGAATCTGAGGCCAAGTGTTCCTTACTTTCTTCAGCTGCAAGTAAGCAACAGTTTTCCCCCCCCCTTTCTTTTGGTTTGTCTGCACTGCTTCTTTGTGGCCACCTCAGGAAGAACATCAAATTATTTTTAAAATATAGGATATATTATTGCCCATGAATTTGCTTTTAAGCTGTTACCTTCCTTTTTATGCTTTGGTTTTATATTGCAAAGAATACATGTATAGGGGCGCCTGGGTGGCTCTGTTGGTTGAGCATCCGACTTGATTTCAGCTCAGGTCATGAACTCACGGTAGTGAGATTGAGCCCCATGAGGGGCTCAGCAGGGAGTCTGCTTGAGATTCTTTCCCTCTGTCCCTCCCCTTCCTTGTGCTCACATGCTTGCTCTCTCTCTTAAACAAATAAATCTTAAAAAAAGAACACATATATTTTAAAATGTGTTTATTTCTTTACCTTGAATTCAGTGATTCTAGAACAATGACTTGGTAAGAAGAAATTATTAAATTATGACATCATATTTGGACTATCACATACAAAATATTTTATGAATGTTTTTTATGAATAACAGCAAATTCTCACCAAGGTCTAAGTGACAACAAAAAATAATCTCTATTTCTCTGATGTAGAAACTGAGGCATGAATAAAGTACTGTAGGCCTCAGAGGTTTGAATTTTTAGTTTTTATCTCTTAGTCTGTTTGATCATTTTCTTGCTCTTAAATGTATTACTTTCTCTCTGGGAAGTGTAATGAATGATATCTAACAAATTCTGTACATCAAAATCTAGTAATCTTTGGGTAAAATGAAATATTGGACCACGGCCTCTGGACCTTTTTTGAAAAAAAAACCCATTTTGAGAGAGATAAATTATAATGTTTCTTTTTAAGAAGTGCTTTCTGGAAATTAGTAATTGGGTATGCTCTCTTTTCTTTCAGATAGTAACAAAAAATAGATGTCTCTTGCTGACAACCTTATGATACTATCACATCAACCAGAGGGAAGAGAAATTAGCCTTTTGATTCTTGCTGCATTGGACCAGGCCCAGTTTTATATTTTCATGGAACAGTATGGCAAATCACACTGCATGAGAAACATGTGCTTAGTTAAAATTTTTCACAGAAGGAAAACTCAAACTTGTGTCAGGAAGTAATGGCACCTAAATCTGGGATGGTCACCTCAAGTAAAATTTGACTTGGTGAAAAATAACATACTAACTGAAATCCCTAGAAATAGATACTTTTTATGAGTAACAAAATGATGAAGAGGAAATCTTCTATATATCCTATGAGTATTTGTTCTGGTAAAAACATCTTAAAAATGTTACCATTGTTAAATGTTTTAAAATTTAAGGTGTACCATATATTGATTTAATATGTTTATATATTGCACTATGTAATATATATGTAATATCAGTGCACCTCTATCACATCACTTAATTATATTTCTTTTTTGTAATGGGAATAATTGAGATCTAGTCTCTTAGCAAGTTTGATGTTTATAATACAATATTGTCACCTATACTCACTATACTGTACATTAGATCTTTAGGTCCTATTTACCTACTAGTTGCAAGTTTGTACCCTTAAACATCTCTTCTATTCTGACCCCTGACCCTCAAGCCCTTGGTAACCACCATCTGGCTTTCTGTTTTTATAAGTTTAGCTTTTTTTTAGATTCCACATATAAGTGGTATTATTTGGTATTTGTCTTTGTCTGACTTATCTCACTTATCATAACTTTCTCAGGGTCCATCCGTGTTGTTGAAAATGATAGGATTTCCTTCTTTCCCATGGCTTTCACATCTCCTTTATCTATTCATCTGTTGATGGGCACCTAGATTGTTTCCATATCTTGGGTACTATGAAAATGCTGCAATAAACATGTAAGTGCATATATCTCTTCAATATCCTATTTTCATTTCCTTTGGATACATACTGAGAAGAGGAGTTGCTGAATAATATGGTAATTCTATTTTCAATTTTTTGACAAATCTCCATACTGTTTGCCACAGTGGCGCTACCAATTTAAACATTCCCACCAAGAGTGCGTGAGGGTTCCCTTTTCTCCATATCCTCGCTAATACTTATCTCTTGTCTTCTTGATGATAGCCATCCTCACTGGTACAAGGTGCTATCTCATCGTCTTGATTTGCATTTTCTTGGTGATGAGTGATAGTGAGCATCTTTTTATGTACCTGTTGGGCATTTGGGTATCTTTTCTGGAAGAAATGTCTATTTATTCTTCTTTCCCTTTTGTAAACAGATTGTTTTTCTGTTATTGAGTTGTATTATTTCTTTATATGTTTTGGATTTTAACCCCATTTTTTTATATCATTGTTACATTTTTAAGGACTAGAAAGTGTAAGTTTTAGAATGAGGCTGGAAAGAAAAATGATAAAATTAGACCTCATGATAAATATAAACCTTTCCAAATCATTCTTTCATGTAATAAATTATCAAATATGCATTCTGTGCCTATTAAATATCAGATGTAAAGAAATACAGTGATGGGCAAAATGGGCTCGGTCTGAGTTGTTGAACTTTACACTCTAGTGAGCCAGATAAATATTAACCGCACAAAAATAAAAGGTTAAAAACTGATAAATGAGATGTGGGAAACATTCAGGGCATGTTAGACAAAAATAAAATTTAAGTTATTAATTCATTATAGAAAGACTTGTAAGTCCTTTGTTTTGTTTTAAATTTTTATTTAAATTCTAGTTAGTTAACATACAGTGTAATATCAGGTTCAGGTATACAATATATTGATTCAGCATGTCCATATGATACCTGGTGCTCATCATAACAAATGCACTCCTCTGATAAAGGGTTAGTATGCAAAATATATAAATAACTTATGAAACTCAACACCCCCAAAATGAATGATACAATTAAAAAATGGGCAGAAGACATGAGTAAACATTTTTCCAAGGAAGACATACAGATGGCCAACAGACACATAAAAAGATGCTCAACATCATTCATTATCAGGGAAATACAAATCAAACTACAATGAAATATAACCTCATATCTTGTCAGAATAGCTAAAATCAACAACACAAAAGATGATAGGACATGAAATCCTGGAAATTCAGATGATAAAGCTTTTCCTAATACAAATGCCATCTACAAAGTCTCCATGATTTGTTCAAATGTTGCCTTCTATGTAGTAGAGATGGCTTTTATACATCCATGACTTTAGATGGAAAAAAATCTTCACATATGAATATTACCTAGAAGGGTCCCATTCATTCATCAGTAATTAGATCATGACTCTCTTTAGTTGTCTTTTACCTCTCAAACATCAGCAGTAGTTAAAAGTTGTTTCTTGTCAGAAATACCTTCCTCTTGGTTTTGCAATTTAGCTGTCATGCTAGATAGATTTGCATTACATTAGCCATTCCTATTAAAATATATATTAATTGAAAAATACTTTAGAAAATTATTTCATATTTTTAAAATATCAAAAACTATCAGCTCCTGAGGTTATGTTTGTCAGTCTACTTTCAGGATAGGGCAAGATATATATAGTTGGGGGATTAGGTATTATAGATAAAATAAACCTGTTCTCTGTATTCAAAACTTTGGTTTATTAAAAAAAAGGTGGATGTTTTTCTCATCAAGAGACAAAGATTTAGAAATTATAAATTACATATGCAATAAATAGTGCTTTGGTAGTAGTAAATAGAGGTGTAGGGCCATTCTATTTGCAAGCTCTTCCTTTAGGGCTAAGTTGAATTTTAATATTAATTTTGTTAGGAAAATGGGGTTTGAGGAAGAAATTTTATGTTTTACAAAAATAGAATAGAATAATGAATTTCAATGTGCCCACTTGCCCAGCTTCAACAACTATCAACATAAGACTAATTTTTTTAAGATTTATTTATTTTAGAGAGAGAGAGCATGAGCAGAAGGGAGAGAGGGAGAAGGAGAGAGAAACTGAAGCAGACTCTGTGAAGCACGTGGAGCCCGACATGGGGCTCGATCTCAGGACCCTGAGGTCATAACCCAAGCTGAAACCAACTGTGCCACCCAGGCACTGTGTGACTTCTTATTTTTATGAATGAGAAAACTGAGGCCCAGGAAGATGAATGTGGTTGAAGTCTCACCTTTAGATTGAGGAGAACCTACTCTGTCCACAGGAATTTGAGCATTGCAGTGTGGCAGCCATACCAGTCCTTAATCTGCTGGTGGTTGTGTCTCACTGCTGTTGCTAAGCAAGGCCTAATCTGTGCCAAAGTCTCAGCCATAGCATATACTTTCTTTAAACCTATTCAGATGCCAACACTTTAAAAAGCAAACAAAAAAATATTTGGGCAAAGAAAATGTGAAATCTGTTACCAATTTGAGCTCTTCCTCAGAAGCAGTCACAGTAAATTAAGTTTATTCTGAAAAAAAATGTAAAACACATAAAGGAAAAAGTTAAAACTATATCACACATATAGGTTTGGTGGGTACACACATATAGGTTTTGTTGGGTACAGTTTTGTAATCTGCTTTTCAGCTAATAGAGTATAATAAGGATTTCATAACCTTACTTATATAAAATAATTTAATAGCTGTAAATAATCCACTGTATAGATGTCCTATACCATATTTACCTACTTTCTTACTATTGAGCATTTTTTCAAAAAGTTTTAAGTATAACTTGCAATGGACGCTCATCTGTATTTTGTGTTATTTCTTTAGAATAGTTATTATAAATAGAATTAGCAGGTAATGGCTTATAGTAATTGTTCTTCCTCTTGTGATCTTAGTGTTTGTTTTTTAATATTAAATAAGCATTCAGCATCTAGAAAGAAGTATAGGTTTATTCTTTTGTGCTCATGCTATTGTAGTAAGTCGCAATGGTGGTGTAAATTTTCATTTATCATAGAATGAGGTTTTGAAGGGACTTTCGACCTGGCAAAAGCAATATAGAAGTTCACGTAAAGGATGCAGAAATAAGACATGCAATTTTAAGTAATCCTAATCAGTTGAAAGTACCTCTCTTTGTTGAGAAGAAAACCTACCCCTCATAAACTCTTTTGAGCCATAAAAAGTCAACAACCTGCCCTATAAAATAAACCTTGATGTTTCTTCTGAGTATATTCTAATTTCTTTTTAGTATATTCTTCTTAATATATAAATATACTAAAAAGTGGATTCTTAGTGTTTCCTTTTAGTATATCCTCTTCTATTTGAAATATACATTTTTAATAGTTTCTCCTAATATATGTTCTCTAAATTCTTTACCTTTATGAATATTTCCTTTAAAGTGTGATTCTCCAAGTAGGAACCTATCTTTTTGTATAGTCTGGATAGTTAGAATAATGGTATTCCTTTAATGTGGACTCCATGCATCTGTTAATATGGTCTTGGCTTGGAGTACATGTTGTAGGCATTGTTATTGCATTCTTGGTGTATATAAAGATCATTAGGATGTTGTATTCAGATCCTTTCACTGAAAAATATATAACTGATTTTTTTAATCAAAATGCAGACCTTTACTTTGATACCAGTTAGTTTTTATCTTCTTGATACCAGTCCAACATTCTAACATGTCGAAATAGTTTTGATTATTTGATCTTGTTTTCTGTTAGCTATCCCCACCAGCTTTGTGCTTCCTGTGCTTTGTATAAATGCCTATTATACCTTAAGTCAAGAAACTGATAAATTTGTGAATAAAACAAGACTATTCATGTTAATTTGGTAGAAATAGATATTTTTACATTGCAAGATACCTATAGAGAGGATGCTTAAACTTATTTTTTTCCAGATGATTTTGGGGTTAAATAATAGCCATTTTTCTGATACCACGTGTCAAATATTGATGGACATTTGTTTTCAATTTCTGCTTTACATTTTAGTATAAATCAGCATTGTCAAATGCTGTCTTGAAAAAGTACACAAACGTTTACACCATTTGTCTTTTTATGCCCATGTTCTCTGATGGTGATTCATGTTTTTGGTGGACCTCAACTTTGATCAATCCATGAACCATTTGAATCAGCTGATTTTTTTTATTTCCTTGAGTGATTTTTTTCTTTCTCTAGAGCTTCAAAAGATCGACAGTACAATGGTAGCTTAGCTTTTTTTTTTTTCCTTTTGTCTGAGTCAACCTGAGTGGTACTTAATTAAAATGTTCTGTCACCCATATGAAGCTCATTTTTAGTCATCTGAATACATTTTAGGTACTGTAAATTTTATTCAGGGAGACCCTGAAAGGGTCTGTTGATTAATCCAGAGTTGCCCTCAGATATTCTCCCAGCCTGGAATATTTTAAACCTCTAGTCAACAATAACAACTGCTTTTATGGTTCTCAAATGGATACATTTATGGCCTGAGACTAATGGATTTTTGGTTTATTTCCAAAAGATCAGGGCATTAGATGGAATTCATATTTAATTGATGGCAGCACAAACTTTGATACATTATCCTATATTACAGATTATAATATTCTGTCATCAATATTTGTAACATGAATGCACACCAGCGATGTGCCATGTTTGTGCAAATGTGTTGTTTGTGAAAATGTTAGAGAATGAAGAAGAGGTTTTAGAAACCATTAATTTGTTTTCAGATTAAATCAGACAAACTACACATATGCACACATACACACATGTGCATGCATGTGTATGTACTTGCATACAGACATCAAAAAGCTTAAACCAAGTAAAGGTGGTCTATTGACGCTGTTCCAGGCTTTGTTTGTTCACTATTCACTGTTCATTGTTTGTCCTCTGGCCTTCCTGTCTCAGTCCTCCCTGCTACATATAGCCCACCCTGTTTTACATGGATCTTTCTAATACTCAGATCACATCACCACCGTACTTGAGAATATTGACTGCCTCCCTATTGCCTACACAAGGTGTGCCATCTCCCTTCCAACTTGCCCAGTACCTTTCATGATCTCACTGTTTCTCCTTTTCTCCCATAATATCTCATGTGATGTCATGTTCAGCCACTTATCACCTTGCACAGCTCTTCATTATGCCTGCTATTTTAAGCCTCTGTACATACTGGGTATGCTGTTCCTTCTATCTGGAATGCCCTTCCCTTCTGCTTTCTGCAAAATTCTGATTCATCCTTTTGCCTTCCTCAATGAAGCCTTTCCTGCCCCCTCTCCACAGTTAATCACTCCTTATTCTGCTACATTTGAAATTTCTAGTACTTTTGTTGTCTATGAATGGGTCTGCGTGTTTCAAATACAAATATTTATGTCTGTCTTCCCTGCCAAGTAGTGTGTATCTCTGAGGTGAGACTCTCATTGATTTCATTTATCTTTCAAACTTAATCTGTGCCATTAATTTTTAGAGAGCAATGAACCTAACACAGAGCCTAGGAAATAATGGGAACTAAATAAAATTTTCTTGAATTGAGTAAAAGTGGTCCTTTTAGATGACTCAAATATTCGTTAGATATTGAGTAAATGATTAGCATCCTAAACAGTTTATCCTCCTAACCTAGATCGCTAATTACTTTCCGGCACTCATAGGTACGCTACAGTGTTTTCGCCAGCAGAGATCTGACTGCCCTCTTGTCTAGAGTCTGAAAAAATTCCAGTGTGTTTGTGAGGTCCCTGATCATGCTTGACTGGAAACAGCAGGCAGGGCATTTAAGTGTTCACCTACAATATTTGAGCTTTGAAAATCAGATTGTGTCATAACATTTTGTTGGACCAATTTTTGTGCTCATTTCCAGGTCAGCTACATTTAAGATTACATCAGCATGGGACTCAAACCTGGTTTGCCTAACTTTGACATCTTTGCTACCGCCTGTGTAATTCTCAGCCAAATATTTAACCTCTGAGTCCCAGTTTGTCCACTTGGTTAGTAAGGGACAGTATCTCAGAACTAGTAAGAGGATTGAATAGGTTGACATGATAATAAAATTAAGTTTTTAGGACAGCGCTTAGCACAGAATAAAATGTGTTCTGGTGAGCTTTGTTTAAATACACCCATCCAGCTTGGAGTACAGAGGCTTTGGAGTCAGACATTCTATCATTTACTTATTATAGGATTTGGACATATTATTTAACCTCTGCCTCTTTTCCTTATCTTAAAATGGGTATCATGACTTAACCTCATAGAGTGAGAAATGAATATGAAGCATCCAACACAGAGCCTAGCTTGTAGTAGGAGCTTAATAAATGGTGATTATTATTATGATTGGAAGGAAAATGGCTACTGTCACAGTGACAGAAATTGCCCAAGAAAATAAAGAGATCGCAACTCTAAAGAATGAAGGCCACTTCTTTCTTAGTATTTACAATTTTCTGTATAATTTTTATTTTAAAATTTGTTCATTATGGCAGGATATAATTACAATAGACCCTCTTTGTCTGCAGGGGATATGTTCTAAGACCCCCAGCAATGTCTGAAACCACAGATAGTACCAAACCCTATACATGTGATTTTTTTTCTATACATACATACCTATGATGATTAAGTTTAACCTATAAATTAGATACAGTAAGAGATTAATAACAATAATAAAATAATTATAAAAATATACTATAATTAATAAAGTTACATGAATGTTGTCTCTCTTTCTCTGAAAATATCTTATTGTGCTGCACTCACCATACTCACCCTTCTTCTTGTGATTGTGTGAGATGATAAAATGCCCATGTGATGATATAGAGTAATGTGAGTGACGTAGGCATTGTGACCTAGTGTTAGGCTACTATCGACCATATGACCAGACATCTACTTCTGACTTTAGTTGACCTCAGGTAACTGAAGCCATGGGAAAGCAAAACTACAGATGATGGGGACTACTGGAGTTATTTGCTGGGTTTGTTTTCATCATTGTTGATACTGTGTTGGTAAGATCCTGGGTGTTGCCTTGGGTTGCCTATGGTTTCAAACCACAGAACTAAAGGTAGGAAGAGCCAAAGAAGTCATGGCTTCAAGGAACTTTTAACCATTTGTCATAAGAAAATTTATTTCATTACCTAAGTCTGGGATGGTTCTACATGGAAATTTCAGCTAAGAATTAGTCCAAACAACAGTACAGAATAGCTTGGGAGAGGCTGTCAGTACTGCATGCCACAACATCTTCTTAGGTGAGGAAACAGGTTAAAGACAGTGGAAAGAAGACAGCAATTGTAGTTGGGGACTTCACTTCATGAGCCTCTCTTACAAATGTGGAGTGGCCTTCTGGGAACTGCTGGCTGATAGGGGCTGCCTTGTGAAACACTGCTGCTGCAAAGTCCCAGTCCTCACAGCCTAACCTGCTCTAAGCACCTCAGAAACCATTTGCATTTGTGAAATTCTACCTTTAGCTTTAAATCCTTTCATTGCCTTCTGTAATACGTTTTTTTTTTTCAGAAAAATCTCAGAAAATTTTTGATTTCAGAAAAAATCTCATTGCCATTTTTACATTTCATTTGAAAAGGTTTTAATTCTACTTTTGTTGTTGTTGTTGTTACTTTACACTGTAGCAGTTCTGCCTAAAAATTCCGTAAGCCAGGCAGGCAACTTTATGAAGAATCTGTGGAGACAGAACTGCAAATTCTAGCACACATCAATGTTGTAGTGTTGAGGACAAGTGAAAGATTGCCAGGTATTTCAGATGTTTATTGTGCTAATTTAATTTACTTCAGTAGTTCAGTTTCAGTTGACCAGAATCTTGCTGTGAGGAGACAAGCACAAATCAACTCCCTGGAGTTGAGCCTTTGAGCTGTTCAATGCTTCCCTGCCCTGCCCCTCCCTTTCTCTGTTTTGATGTCCTTGGGCTCCATGTGACAAAGGATTCTGTCAGCCTAATGTTGCATCTGATCTGCCACTAATGCCTTTTTTCCCCCCATCGAAGAAATCAGACCTTTCTAAGGAAGTAAGACTCTTCTCTCGAAAGATGAATGGAAGGTGTTAGTGCTGACGGGAAATACAGGGACTCAAGCCAATGTCACACTCCGGGTGTATGGAGATGAAGGAGTCCATGGACCTATAAGTCTTAGCAAGGACAGCCCAGAGCAGCTTTTCCTTCCAGGACTGAAGGATGAGTTCGGATAAACAATATTGGCAGTAATACTGTTTTTGAACATCCCAAATTTATTTCTGTAATACAGAGGGGTGTGGTTGTGTGTGTGTGTATGTGTGTTTGTGTAGGAATGGGTGTGTCCTATGTAAAATAAATCTCTGGTCTGCTAAAATCCCCACTAGTTATCCTAATGCCTATTGTAATCATCTGAGGAAATATTTTTTTCTTCACATATCTTATATAAGCAAAGAAAGCTGTAGGAGAAAATTGCTTTCTTTAAAGGCAATTAGTTTTAGGCCATTGGTTTGCAACTTGCCCCATAAACCATCAACCTCAACTCAAATTATAACCACATTATAAGCCATTTAAAAATTTTTCTGGTAATGAAAACCTTTCTTTTGTATACTGCATATACAAGTATATGAGATGTTGCTCAGCTAAGCAGTATGCGTGTGAGATAATTTTCTTGGCATCTTCAGATGCCATACTTTGAAGCTCTGCCCATGCCCATTTGAATATCTCTCTTCTTAGCATCAGAGAACACGGGCTGAATTATTCTGAGTATCACTGGTTGCATCTCCTAGTTCCTCAGGGCTTTGGACAAATTTCAATTAGGACAATTACATTCCACTTCACTAACTCACCCCAGCCCCACAGATTGCACTGCTAAACAGCAGTTGTTCTCCTTGGAGAATATCCTTTTGTATCCTAAGGCTGCATAGAGAATAGCAAATGATTGAGGCCAACTCAAGTCACCAGGAAGCTAAGGCCGTTTGAGGCTGCAGTACTTAGCAAACAATAATCCCAAAGTGGTTTCCACATCTTTAGACCTGAGTCTGCCATTCCACTTTTACAATCATTAATCTTGTAGTGAAGAAAAGCAGTCATGCAGTCATGAAGGAGCACATTGGCTCAATGCACAGGCAGTCATACCTCATACAACATATGCATTTCAAAAGATTATTTGAAGACAATTGTTTAGAACTCAGAGGCTTGTATGCTTCCATCCCTAGGCTACTCCACAAAAGTCTATTATTACCCATAATGTACCTGTGGTGTGTGTATGTATGTGCTGGCAAATCCTGTCAATGTTTTTCTGGAAACATTTACTCAGAATTCAGACTTAGAATGAATGGTATAGATTCTCAGTCTTGATTGCACATTCAGTCACCTGGGAGCTGTAAAAACTACTGATGCCTGGTTCCACCTCCAGAGATTCTGGTTTATTTTGTTTAGGGAGCAGCCTGGACATTGAGGGTTTTAGAAGCTCCCTAAGTGATTCCAAAGTGCAACCAAGGCTGAGAATCCCAGTTATAGTAATAGACTGCAAATCTGGTGAGCTGGATTAGAGACCTAGTTTACCATATATTCACCATGTGACCTTGGCTATGTCAGTTATTTTCTCCAGGCCAGCATTATTTTTACATATAGAATGGAAACAATGATATGTTTTTTTCCCTAAATTTCAAGGTAGTCTGAAATTTATAAGAGAGAGAAAATATATATACATTTTAAAAATTCTATTGACATATAAGAAATGCAGTAAATTAGTGAAGAACAGAGGCCTTGGAATTATGGAGACCAGGTTGAAAGCCAGATTGACCACTCATTAGTTCTGTGACCGTGAACAGATTGCTTATCCTCATTAATCTTTAATTTCCTTCTTAGTAAGGAGTGAGAGGCAGGTAATAATACTAACTTAAAAGGCTAGTTGTAAAAAAAAATGTTTGGGAATGTGTGCCTTACACACTGCCCCTGGTAGATGGGAAGTGCTCCACTAACTACAGATGTTGCAGTTACTAAGGACTCTCTCTCTCCTGGTCAATAGCAACAGCATGTTTTCTTCTAGCTTCTAGCTTCTATTTACTGTGAAGTGAGAGCAGGGACTTACCCAGATCCAAACTACTACCTCAGTGTCAAGAGACTCAGGGATGGCTATGAACACCCCCTAGGAATCTAAGGCCTTGTAAACATGACCAGCAACATGGGCATCACCTGGAAGCTGGTTAGACATGAGGAATCTTAGGCCCCACCTCAGATCTACTGAGTCAGAATCTGTATTTTAACATGATTCCCAGGTAATCTGTGTATACACAGATAATGTTTGAGAAGTACTGGTCTAGGGTTTTAAGGAATAATGGGCCTCTTGGTAGTCTGAAAACCTTAAATCAAGACGAGGCAGCTCATACCTATACTTTCTCACTTTTGTGGGCATTGACTCCGTTGTTCTTCACTGGCATCACCTGCAACTTCTGTATTAGTCTTTTATTCTCTTTTCCTTCTTTCCAGTCCCAAAGTGAACACATAATTTTATTTTGAGGACAGTGTGGCATTTTTGATCAAACAGGCTTCGGTCAAAATTTTACTTTTGGACCTGCTATGTATCCTTAGATAAATTACTTAGCCTCTTTGAGTCTTTAAAGAGCTTTACTCTTCACAGAGCTATGTACAGATTGGAAGAGACCATATAAGCCAAGCACTTGCTCCCTGGCTGGCACATAGCTGAGCTCATTGCATGGTAGTTATATTCTCCAGAAATAACAGGAAGGCAGTCATGAAGTCATGTATGCTATAACCTGACTGTTCAGTTAGCTTTTTATTTTTTCACTTAGAATGTGTGGAGAGAGAAAGTTTACACTTCCAAAGAGATATCTAATGGCTGGCTTAACTTTTGGAGAGAAACTAGGCCCACAGTGCAGGATAACTTCTTACTTCCTCTATTGGGAAGAGCTAGCTTCTGTGTTCTGCCACCAAGATCAGCTCTGGGAATAAGAAAGTGAGGAGAAGTGTTGTGGGGGATTAACAGCCTCTTTTCCTCTCTCCCAGTCAATGCCAGCATAGTCCTTCTTGACCTGGTGGTATAATAACTCCATCAGCTAGTTGGTCTAGATGCTACAGTTTATGGGGGAAAGTAGTTGTGGTGGTGGACCCTTAAAAAAAGAATTTCTGGGGCATCTGGGTGGCTCAGTTGGTTGAAGTGACTGACTCTTGATTTCGGCTCAGGTCATGATGTCAGGGTCATGGGATTGAGCTCTGTGTCGGGCTCTGCGCTTAGTACAGAGGCTGCTTGTCCCTCTTCCACAGCTCCTCACCCTGCTCCATCTCTCTCTCTTTCACTCTAAAATTAATAAATAAAATCTTTTAAAAAGGAGAATTTCTAAGTGTGGGAAATGGGTATGCAAGAGGAATTCTGTTGGCTTCTGGGTCACTTGACTACCCCAGCTCTTTAGGGGTACTTTATAGGTAGACAATGATATAAGTCAACTATAATATCCAAGTTCCTATATATATTCATATCTGTAGTCTGTGGAGATAGAGGAGTACCTATAGTAGAAATAATGATTATCGATATTATTTAAGCTATTAAATAGCAAAATGGTATATTGCTTTTTTTTAATCCTCACAGTTCAATGTCCTGGACATATCTTACTACACTGAAAATGTCTGCTTATAAATCTATCTCCCTTACCAGATTGTAAATTTCTCTATGATAGGAACAATGTCATCATGTTTATCTTTGTATAACTTGTAGCCTTGCATAATGCTTACATTACTGTGCTAAATAAATATTTCTTTAGTTAAACTGAAAATTGTATGCAATAGACATTATGTCCATCCAACAGATAAAGAAATTGAGATTCAGAGTTGTACAATACCATATTTTATTCAGGTTACAATAGCCAGGATACCAATTGAGCTCAAAATTATTCCCAAACCAGTTCTCTATAATGCTACCTGGATTAACAAATACTCTTGGGACATTTCAAAAACTAACCAAGTATACATACTCTGTGGGTAGGTTTGTTTCTTGTCATTGAACTTTGAACATCTACGTTATAGTTTATAATCAAATGAGCGGATTTTCAGAGTAGAAGCAAGGTCTAGACTCACGGTACTTTTCCCTAAGCTTGTAGAAATAGCTATATTTAGCTTTGATGAAAATTGCTTTTTTTTTTTTCTTTTTAAAATAAGCGCCCGTCTTTGGGCGCAGCTCAGAAGATGTTGGCTTCCAGTGAGAAATGTGTGGTGATCAGAGAGCTGAGCATATGTATGTTCTTTATCTTATTCTTTCATCTGACTCCTTCTGCATATTTTTAGTCAAGTCTCGTGATTTTTCTATTTCATATTCTGTCTGTGGAGTCCACTAGTGGCTTCATTGCTAGACTCTGAGATGTTCCCTGAGAGCTTTCCAGTTATTAGCAACAAAAAAAAATGCACTTAGTAAGAAGAAGAAAATGAATTTTTTAATGTGCTTAATTTTAAACACTCTGCTAATTGTTTCTTCGTTGCGTGCCATTCAGGTTGAAATAAGAAGCATTGGAAAAATATGTAAGATCAGGCTAGGACATGCTGGCACAAGCGAGCAGCCTGAGTGGAGCTTACAGAGGGTAATGGTTTTTATTTAGTGTTTAATATTACTCTATTGTGAAAAGAAGGAAGCAGGTTTTTTGAAGCAATGAGAAAGATAACATATTTTCCTAATTATTGTAAATAATGTGAACACAGATTTTGTGGTTATAACATTCTAAACAAGTGGGGTTCATCTTTGTGAGGTTCTTAAAAATAGAGTTTTTATAGTTATATTTAAAAAGGTGATCTGTGTTCATGGAAGAAGATCTGAAGAATATAGTCAGGTATAAGAAAAAAATGAGTTGTTATTTATTGATCATTTGATGACCACTGGGGTTGTTCGCTTTCTTCCAGTCTTTTGTATGAATCATTTTCTTGAACTCACTTTCTTTCTCTGTACATACACCTACATACACACACGCGTGTTTATATATAAATATATGCTATATATTTATACATATAAATACATATAAAATATGAATATATTATATGCACATTTACACATACACATATATACACACATTTATATATAGTTCTCCCTTTAATGAAATTGAATCATACTATGTATGTACTTTGGGATTCTGCCTTTTCTTTATTTTTTATTTAATCATGGCAATAACAATAGCAATAATAATGTGTTTGCTAAGTTCTTACCATATGCTATATGCCTTACGAATACATATTTTTGTTACCTAAGCAACTCTTTGATTTAGGTAACATGAGTATCCATTTGTATAGATGAGAAAACAGAGGCTCAATAAACTTGAATGATTTGGCTAAAATAACTTAGTAAAGGTCTTATTGTGTATTAGACTCCAAGGATGGAGATCTTTTTAAAATTAAAATTCTATTTGAGTATAGTATATACTATTATATATGTATATATGTATATGTTACTGAGATCTTAAGCACTATCTTTGGGCCTTAAGTTTCTTTTAAAAAATAAATGGCAATTAAATTTTTAAAAGCCATGAGATTTCTGTATGGAAGCATAATTATTGTGGAGTCAGACGCTGTAGTTTGATTTCTAGAACATCTCTGCTTTCTAGCTTTAAATACCATGTCTGTTACTGATTCCTTTATAGTACATGGTATGTTACCTTAACATGTTTGAGGTTTAAAAAATTTTAATAAGTTTGATAGAATCTAGCAAATTTATCATTTTTCCATTTAAAATGTTTCTTAATTCTTATCTGTGATTTTTGTTATTGTATCCTTGATTGTATAATGTAAGTAAATGAAAAAATGTTAAATTTGCTGAAATGTATATTGCAGCATTTCTTACCACTTAACTAATACAATGAAAACTAGTATTCTAGTACAAGAGCAGATAAGTATGTTCCAGTCAGTTAGACAAGAGGTACTTTCTGAGCACCTGATAAATGCCCTCTGTTATGCAAATGCTATAGAGAATGGGAAGAAACTATATGTTGGCTTTAAAGTTTCTCTATTCAGAAGCATTCAGAGGTTTCAAAGGAGAGACAGAAAGTGGTTTAGGAAGATGCAACACCCATGGAACTTGCAAAGTTTAGCAAAAATATAAATTCTGTACTTGTGAGTTACTGGGAAAGACGAGTCAGACATTTTAGGAAGGAGCTCCCTGATAAGGCTTCCCTTATTGGCCTATAGTCACTAGCACAGCTTGTGCTTTCTTTGGGGCCTTTAAGTGAGAAGAGTATTCAGAGGGGTAGCAATATCACTATGTGATGATCCTCCAACAGGTATGGAAAACAGCTCCGAGACGGGCCCTCTGAGGAGGGAGTGCTTGGTCCTCAGAACCAAAGGAGGCATCGTCCATCTTTGGGTTGGAGGCATAGGTTTCTATGAAGAACATATTAGTCAAATAAGCAAATGAATTGAGCAACTAGAACTATGATTAAATTACCAAAGTGATGGGGAATAAGGGACTTTTTCAATGGCTTAATTTTAAAATTTTTTTCATTTTAAATTAATTTCAAATTTATAAAAATATTATCAGAATGGAATAAAAACCAAATTTTACCCAGAACCCAGTTAACATTGTACCCCATTTGCTTTATCATTCCCTGTTAAAATATCTGTGTGTATGTGTGTGTGTGTGTGTGTGTGCGTATACTTGTGCATATTTCTCAATCATTTGAGAGATAGTTACAGATACGCTGCCCGTTGCCTGTTAATTTTTTCAATGTTTATCTCCCCAAAACAAGGATTCAATCCAATAGCGAATTATGTTTAGTTGTCATGTTTCCTTAATCTCCTTCAATGTGGAAAGATTCTTCTGTCTTTCTTTGTCTGTCATAACCTTGATATATTTGAGAGTACAGGCCCATTACTTTGTAAAATGTTTTCAATTTGTGTTTGTCATGATTAGATTCAAATTATTCATTTTTGGCAGAAATTCCGCAGACGGGATGGTAAGTTCCACTCAGCCTCATATTTGGAGGTATGTGGTATCATTTCTCCCTGCCTGGTGATGCTCACTTGGATCAGTTGATTAGCGTGGTGTCTAGCACAATTCTTCAATGTAAAATCCTATGTATTTTGTACTTATTAATTAATGATTAATCAGTAGTATTCTGGGGGGAGACACTTTGTTTTCATAAAGTTTTCACCTGCTAATTTTAGCATCTATTGATGATCCTTGCCAGAATCAATTATTGCTAGAATGCCTGTCAAATGGGGATTTTCTGATTGTCATTACTTCTCCATTTATTATCTGGCATTCTACTACAAGGTAGAACTTTCTCTTCTGCCCCACCTAAAAATTTTATTTAATTTATACAAGCATAAACTTAATGGATTCTTGTTTTGTTTGATAGGTTTAATCTGTTTTTATCATCCTTTATTTTGATGCTAAAATCATCCTACATTTGTCTAGTGGGAGACCATTCAAGCTCCTATTTTCTACTTCCTTTCCTGTCACCATCCATACTCTGAGTACTTCTTTACTTTTCTGGCACAAAAAAGATATTTCAGGCTCATCTAATACTTTCTCCTCTCTAGCCCTGGTTTCTTTTAGTGGATAATGACATTTCAGAGCTAGTATTTGTGTGAGACACACAGAGAAGTTACTTTCCCCTCTAATGCCCACCTACCTCAGCCCAGGGGCCACTTCTGGTGTGAGAGCCTGACCATGTTTCTGCTTTCACAAGATGCTCCCAGGAAATATCCCTGTGGTGAAATGAGTTTGTGAGACACTGACTTTTTCATTCCTCTCTCGGAAATTTGTGGCGCATGTAACTGTCGTGAAGGCTCTGAAATGCCCTGTGGTAAAGAAAACTGTTTAACAGAATTTCCAAACTAAAATCACCATGGGACCCATATTTTCAGGCAAAATCTATTAACATTCCTTGAAATGAATATTGTGCAGTACTATAGAGATTTGAGGCATTTTGGGGACAATTGAGGAAAAAGGTATGACCAGGAGGCAGCAGCAGTAGGGCACACAAATTTTATCCTGTGAGCCCTTGACAGGTTTGCATGGAGGGAAAGCCCCTCACAGCAGGAGTCTGTGCAGAGCCTAGGGTGTGGGTTGCTACTCAGTGGGGAAGGAGGGTAAAAGAACTCCCAGGGGAGAGCAAGATCTGAGGAGAGGGGGCTTATGTGTCTAGGTTTCTCAGCAGCACAGTGGGGAGTCTCTGTCACAGAGCTTCAAAGGGCAGCCACAGCAGCTTGGGGCCTCAGCACCACAAGGCCCTATATTATCAATAGGTAACAGTTATTGGGTGAGGTTTTTGTGGGGTATGCAAAACAGGCAGACTCTAAATGGCTAAAGACTTGCTTGTTTGGGCTATCTTGTGTGTGTGTGTGGTAATCATTTGGCGATTTTTAAACTTAGAAAATTTGAGTTTGCCACCAGCAGGTTTTTGAGCTAATGAGTCTTAGCCTGCAGTGAAGAAATGAACAATCTAGGGATCAATATACAGAGACCATCTCTGACTGAGTGATATAACAATTGCACACTGCGTTGTATGACTTATGTTTGGATGAATCCAATCATAGTTAATAATAAATAGGGGTCTATAATTTGTATGATTTAGAAAATGACTAGCCAATGTGCTAATCCACTCTTTTGAAATCTCCAAGCTACAGAGAGTTCTGGAAGAGGTGATCAATGTGAAATTCTAAGGAACTGATTTTAACCTAAAAGCAGTTAGGTAGATTATTGGATTATGATGGCATATTTAAGAGGAAATGGTGAACTCACTATAGGTATGGCCTTAGCTGTTGCCATGATACAAACTAGAATAAACCATAGGTTCTGCTTTCAATCTGGTGGAGAAGCAAGATCAAGTAGCAATCATACAATAATTAGAGGGCAGTTAAATGTCCAACTGTACAGAGGCCCTAAAAGCCATGGATTTCCAGTAAGAAAGATATGTGCCCTAGAGGAAGCGGGAAGGTTTTGTGTACAAGAGGCCCTCGAAGAGTGGAGATGGTTGAGTAAGGGCAGAGCAGGGAGAGATGGTTAGTGGAAAGGTATTTGGAGATTGCTTATTTCAGTTATCAGTGCTGCACATGGATGGTCATGAAATATTGCATAACTACATGTATATGTCAAATGACTTTTCCCCAATGAGAGGGAAAGTATCTATTTGCAAAGCTGAAGTATTTTGTGTTTGTATGGTCTTTAAATAGCTTGGATTTTGTCAGACACAAGTTTCTTGACCTAGTTTAGGTAGTCAGTCGATGAATGCATTGACCTACAGATCTTTCATCATCATGTCTTGCATTCCTACTCATGCATGTGCAAAGAATTCTGTGTGCATGACTACCATCTTCTGTCTGATAATTAAACCCTAGCCATTATCTGTTTTATCAGTATTTCACAATTGCAATGGAAGTTTATCCCTATGCAACATAAAGTTTTATTTAACTGCATGCATTGCCCAGTGAAACAATTTAGAAATCTTTGTATCTCCTGTATATTCCTCTTAATCAATATTTCCCTCTCCTTAAAGGACTTTTCCCTTTTTCTTACCAGTACT
Organism: Ailuropoda melanoleuca; assembly: GCF_002007445.2. Classification (NCBI taxonomy): domain Eukaryota; kingdom Metazoa; phylum Chordata; class Mammalia; order Carnivora; family Ursidae; genus Ailuropoda; species Ailuropoda melanoleuca. Next base: position 7,367,865 of record NW_023179820.1, read on the forward strand.
AGTATAGTCCTAGTTAAATTAACTCTATATTTTAGGACAGATCAGGACCAAGGCAATTTTCCTTTTATATTTCAATGTGTCTGAGAGGGAGGAAGGGAGTGACAGGTCTGTATTTTTTGGACTTTGGTATATATTTTTTGGACTTTGGTATATATACCTAAAGGTATATACAATTGTACTTATATTCAAGGACTTCATGAAGTACTTTTAGAGCACCCACTACATGCCAGGGGCTCTGCCAGAATTTTGAGCAAGTCCACCTGACTAAGATGTAATACTGTTCTTAAAAAAGTTTATTCCATAATTAACCCAACTGTAACCAGATTGTGGTTTTCTCCTTCTTAGAGTTTTAATTTTAATTGTCACATCTATCTGAGTGAAAATGCTTCCCTCACTGCGTTTGTCTTCCAAAAGATTTATTGAAGGAGCTAAATTGATTTCTCCCACCTCTCAGGTTCTGAACAGAAAGGTTGGGTAACCTGACTGAGGTGTTATAACCTCAGTGTTGAGCTCTGATATGTTCATTCAGACATTTTAAATACCACTGTATGTCTGTTTTAGTCAGCTATTTTTAGCACATGTATTTAACTACTTAGTTGAAATTTCTTAAAGTAATCCAGGAATTTTAGGCTTCTAAGAAACCAAGAGTAAGTTTTTATGTTAATGTTTTCTTGTGAAATAACTAAAATATTTATTTGCTGCTGTAAATCAGCAGGGGGAGCTCAGCAAATGAACTTTAGTTTCTATTGAAGCCATTCCTAAAATTGTTTTTATTCATTTAGAAAATTAAGACAAATGCTGAAGATTTTATATGATAAAGATACTGTCATTCCTTAAGCAGTTTGTTTTAAAAGGAAATGAGAATATGTTCCATTGAAAAAATATTTTTGGAAACTCACCCTTCTTCTTTTCCCACATTTATCCTAAAATAAGGTTTGGTTTTGAAGCTTAATATTAGTGCATTTTTTTTTCTCAGCTATACTGACATTTTTATAGTACTCACATTTGGCAGCTCTGTATCAGAGCTAAAGCAAAAGTTGGGGCTTTGGGTCTTTTTTAGTATAGGTAGAAGTAAAGTAGATGATGCCTCAATCTGAAAGTCAAAGGGAAATACTGTTTTCAAAAAAAAAAAGTTCCATCATAATCAAAGGGTATCTTCTGTGGACTGCGAAATCTGAAAGTCCGCCATTATTGGGGTGTATGCCATGAAGGTTTTCCCCCTTGATAAGGATGTGCTGTTTATAGCCAGTAGTTTCTGGTGATAAACAATGAGAGCACTTACAGGATACTATTGTTTGGGAAAGCCAGTGCTTTTTGCAAGTGTTTGTTGAAATTATTCCTGTTGTCCCAAGTTAAAATGGGTGAAAACATGATTTTTTGCTCAACATTTAGATTTTTAGCGGGGATTGCCTGCCCCATTTCATGATGCTCTAGCAGTTTGGGGCTGTTAGTTTTGTGGTAGATTTTTATATCATTCCAAGTATGAAAGTATTTTTTTCCCCTTGATCATAATTTAGGTACCTTTTTGGAGGTCTGACTTGCTATCTCAGCCATATTAATACACATTAACCAGTTGTGCTATTTAGCTTCCAAAATACTGGTGTAAAATATTAAGCCAAGTCATTAGATTGATTCCAGGTAACAGATAGCTTAACCTCCAAATAGGGTGGCTATAACTAAACATAATCATATAGTAATTAACTTTGAAAATTGAAAAAATAAAAATAAGAATTTATTTTAGGAAATACTATCATGTAAAACTAATAATTATTTTTGAATCTTGGGTTTTCTATTTTTTTATTCTCTGGAATTGACTTTAACTATTTAAAATTGAAGTAAGAAATCTTAGATGTGGAGTCCAAAGACTTGAAAGATGTTTAATTTCTAAAAAGTCTTTTGTTTGCTCTTTCTCTGAGTTTTCCCTGTTGTAATATAGGGCTCAGAAATACTTACTCTATCTCACGTACTTACTCTGACTATCTCACAAGCTATGAATATCAAGTGAAAAAATGAGGCAAAGCTTAATCAGAGCTTTTCATTCCACACCCAGCTTTTTTCTCCCTCAGTCTTACTCATCTGAGTAGATGGTGTCACCATCCACCTGGTTCTTCAAACCAGAACTCTACACATTTTGCTGGATTGTTTTATTTCTTAAGCTTCCAGAATCCAATCCCTGAAAAATCCCCTATTGCCTCTGTTGCTAAAATGTATCTTGACTTTGTCTATTTTTCTACATCTTATTATTATCACTTTAGTCCATGCTGCCATATTTTCTCTCCTCTTCATTGCAGAAATCTCCTAAAATAGCCTTCCAACTTCATCTCTTTCCCCCGATACTCATTTTCCAAAGAGCAGCCAAAATGAGCTTTATTTTTTTAATAATAATATTTTTTATTATATTATGTTAGTCACCATACAGTACATCCCTAGTGTTTGATGTAAAGTTCCATGATTCATTGCTTGCGTATAACACCCAGTGCACCATGCAAAATGAGCTTTTAGAAACATCAATCAAATCCTCTGATCCTCTTGTTTAATCTGGCTGTTGCCTCCCTCTCTGACCCCTTCTCAGACCACTCTGCTCTTGCTCATTATGATCAAGCCATATTGTTGTTCTGCCTCAGAGCGGCCTTTGCCACAGTCCAGGGTAAGCCCCAGTTGTCCTCAATCATATGAGCCTGATTTATTTTCTTTATGACACATCACTTATCTGATTTTTTAAAATTTATTTGTTTACCACCTGTCCACGAGAAACTGAGCAACATAAGAATAGAACTTCGTGTTATTCAATGTTACAACCCTAACTACTTGAATAGTACCTACAGTGTAATAGATGTTGGATAAATATTTGTGGAATGAATGAATGAATAAAACACAATTTGGGTTTATGTAACAAATATTTATAATGCATGCGAAATCCTTTGTAGATTTTAAGTGCGAAATGAAGGAAGTCATATAATCTTGCTTGGTTTTTAAGGAATGGGAAATAATCTTGTATTGCTGTGCATTGGCATGTGTAAGGGGTAGATGAAGAAACAAAGCCTGGAGCGTGTCAGAGGCTTGGCCAATTCTCACAGAGTTAGTAGTAGCCCAGTCAAGGCCAAAGGCCCTCCTCCTGACTCTTGGCCGCTGCTCTCTCTCTAAGTGTTAGGCTACCTCTGCAGCATGTGCTACATATGTGACTTGGGTAAATTGGCTCAAATAAAATAGAAGCTCTCTTGACACTTCTTGATTCTTCTGTGCCTTTGAATTGAAGTGGGTCATAGGTTTAGGCATATTTGTTGTTATTTTTATACTACTTCTTGATAAGCTATGATAACTTGATATGAGCTCCAGGCAGTTCTGAGGTGAGCTAAACTCAGTAAGAAATTACTTTCTTTATTTTTTTAATGTTTAAAGCATCTTGTAAATATTTCCAGTTCTTTCTATTTTTAGTTAGTTCTTCACTTCAGGGTTCTAGAAAGAGCCACAGAAGAGAAAGAGCAATTTCTAAAATGCAGTAAGAAAAATGGGGTTTTTTTGAGGATTTTCTAGTTCAGTGAACAGCAGGAAGCACCAGCTTTCTCTTCTCACAAAATCTCCAGTCAAATGTTTAATCTCAAAAGACTCTGGCAGTTTATAGAAACACCCTAAAAGTTGTGCCAGCTTATTTGAACCAAAGATAATTCATGTATTTGATAGTCCCTCAGTCAGTTGTAAATACCATAGTTGATCCTTCTTGTACAGTCCTTGTAACAAAATAGGGTGTATCACAAGGAACAGTACCAGAAATAAGGAGGCTTAGAGTTAAGCTTAACTTTGTGTCTTATTTGCAAGAACACTTAGAGTTCTTCGAGAACACATTTAAACCTTAGTCTATTTTCATATTTCCAACTCCAAAAGGGACATACTAGTGACTGACATCAGTACTTGCTCCCCTGCCCCCAGGACCAGATCTAATATAATACCATAAACACTTCAAGCACCCAAAAAGTATGTCAGTGACTATTTGCTTTTTTTTTTTTTTTTGAAGAAGCATTGTCTAAATTGAATATGTAGTAAGAGTAGAAGTATTACACATTTTTTGTTTTATAGAATGTAGGTTTATGACACCTCAGAGTACTATTTCTAGAAGCATTTTTCTTAACTTCTCTCATCCTAATACATCTTTATTTTGTTTCCAGGGGCCAGCAGACAACTAGCCACAAGTTTAGTTCTCAGAAAGTTGTATGTCATTTCTCCTCCAAGAAAAGATAAGATAAAATTTAGGGTTACATAATATATGTGAAGAGTATTTCATAAAACAAAGTAAAATGAAAATATAGATGGTGATAATTTTTGTTGGTTATGACTTAGTATTTAATTTCAATCCTGACAGGCCAGAAAGAATGATATGGTGCTTGGGAAGGGAATAGCTTCTCCATCTGCCCTCATGATCCAGTGTGTCCCAGCCACAGTGGTTGGCACCACCCCCACCCCACCTGGACCTGACTCTTACTCCACTGGGTGTCCTGGTTGGCATTAAAGATAGGTATGGAGGACAGGTAGGGAAAGGCTACTGGGCCATCTCTGAAGGGCTGAATAAATATGACTTTAGTGGAAGAGGTAAACCTGTGGAGAGGTTAGGGCAGTCCTGGTTGTTTTAGGGAAAAGGGTGTCTTTTTTCTTCTGTGCTCCTGCCTGGTGTTACAGAGGACCAGATTGGGAACCACCTCAGAGAAAGCATGCAAGGATTATATAAGTTTCTACTTATCCAGGAGACTAGAAGTACTGGGGAGCTTTATTGGAAGGGTAGGATGAGTGAAGGAGGGGGTGAGAAGATAGCTTTGGAATTCTCTCCAAGTTAGGGATTGTGCTTTTTGTGTATGGACCTCTTGACAGATGAGCTAGAAAATTCAAGGTAGGGCCCTGAAGAGAGGAAGCAGGAGAAGCTACTTTAGATTGGCTTAGGAGAGGAGAGGTAAAGGAGGCCTTTATCTGTCTTCCCAAATAATCCTGGTCAGCTCATCCAAGTAGAACAGGAGTCAGAGATTTAGAATAGAAATCTCTTTCTGATAATAACTGAGCATTTGGCTGAAGTTTTCCTTATGCAGTCTTAGGAGGATGTTAGAGAGGAGGAACCACAAATAATCCCAAATAACAGTTAAGAATTCCAATCCCTAAGATCTGTGATTAATTGTGATCCTCCTCATCCTAGCACCACCTGCACCACTGAACATTTATTGAGCACTCAGGGTACAGATCATCACTTTTAATGTTCATACATAACAAGGTAGATGATATTATGATCCCAGTTGAGGATGTTGAGCTTTTTGAATTGACAATAAGCAATTCCCTGTATCACAGAGCTAGCACATGGATTTGGAAAGAAGTGGTCTGACTCTTAGGCACATGTACCACTCTCTTACTGCCAACTGGGCAAATCAGATGTTCCAAATGAAGATGTCTTCAATATTCCTAGATATAGTAACCCACACTCGAGAAAGCTCTGCTTTGGAAAATAACTTTCTATTTCTCTTTTCTACAAGGTAATTTTATCTCACTTTATTACATAAAGCACTCTGGCTCTAAAACATTCATTCTTCAACCTGGCAAGACAGAGAAGTATGCCAGTTTTGCAACTGAGTACCTGAAGACACCAGGTCATGTAGAATTTCTGCCCATGGCCATAAACTTAGGAAGTAGCAGGGCCAGGACATAAATGGAGGTCTTGTGATCCAAGCTCAGGTTTGTCCCACTTGACATATGTCTTTCACCATGTCCTGCTGTTACCTACTACATGACTGAGCTTATGTGTTGTGATCATCCAGGAATTTTGACCTTTATACTTTCATAATTAAAGTTTATTACTCAAATTAATACTTTAATAATTAAAAAATTATTTTATTACTTTAATAATAGAAAAAATGGTGAAAATAAAAACAGAAATAAACACAACTGGAAATAAGATCTCTGGATGTATGTATCTCTCCTTATTTACCTAAATCATTCTATTTAATTATTGAATTATCTATTATCATAATTATTGAAATATCTATTATCTATTATCTTTCTATCCCAGGATTTTTTGACCTTAGCACTTTGACATTTGAGGCTGGAGGATTATTTGTTGTGGGGTCTGTCCTATGCATTGTAGAATGTTTAACAACATCCTTGGCCTCTTTACACAAGATACCAGTAGCACCTTCCCCAACCCCCAATTGTGACAACCAAAAATGTCTCCAGATGCTGCCACATGTGCCTGGGAGAGCAAAATCTCACCCAGTCAAGAATTACTGCTGTAACTCTATATTGCTTAACAAAACAAAACAAATTCATGTAGATTTGTTGTTTTTTATGTTGTGGCATCATTGCTTTGAAGGTAAATGAAACTCATTCAGAGCCCTCACCCACAAAGGCTTTTCAGTGGGGTTAGTGGGATTGCGCTCAATTAAGTAATATGATTAAGACTCTCTCAACAGTGGGTACTTCTAAGGATGAGGGATGGTCGTGGTGCCTCAGAAACCAGAGGCTTCTTGCCAGTTCCACAGAGAGTTTAGTGTAGAGGAAGAGCTTGTTGGAGTTTTAGGTAGTATGATTTTGTAAAAACCTTATGCTTCATGGGGAAGGTTTCAAATACAGAATCCAGAAGACTCCCATTCACCTGCTTATGACCCTTGTTTATCTGAATAATCCACTACTTCCCATCTGAAATTATTCTTATTGTATCCCAATCTTCACATTATCTTTAATCCCCACAGAACTTAGTTTTTTTTTAATAAGTGTTTATTGAAAAAAAGTATTTATCGATATGCTGCTTTAATGTAGTCTTGTGTTATTAAATATTTTGGTTCACACTTCACATATAATCTATATACTCTCCTTGATGGTAGAGGGTTTTTTGTTAAACTCCAACCATAGCCAGTGCAGTGCTGTGATTATCACTGTAAGAAATGTCACTGCGAGGAGGCCAAGGGTCTGTGTGCCACTTCTTGGGGTTATCTGCATGCAAACACGTGGGGGAGCTGGAAACTCCCTTGCACCGTTGGTTAGCTCTTTTTGTAGTTCTGTTTGCTTGCTCTTTTGAGGAGCATGTTCCTTTATATAGTTCAGGAAGTAACATCTCTTTTTGTCCCCAATGAAGAAAAAATATCATAATGGGATTTAGGAAGGGAAATAAAAACATTAAACATCATTTCTCACTTGCTAGGACTTTAGGAACAAAATGGCTCAAAATACGGATCCCCATCTGGGGGATGTGGGCTACCCTTCTTTTATTCATCCACCACTCCTGTCTGTTCAATTGCGAAGTAAACAACCCAGCCTCAGAATTTCAGGACCACTGGGGCAACTGAAGTTTTAAAACTTCAGACCAATGGCAAAAATAATTTTATTTAAGCATTGTATCTGCTTTGGGTTAAAAAGCAGATGAATCTTCATGACTGGTCTCTATCTCTTAGTATTACTGAATTTTCCATCTTGTTGTAAAAGTAAAGCATGATATAGTTCAGAGAGAGGGACATTTCCAAATTTAGTGGAATATGTTATATTAATCGCTTTTATATTTATTGATATATATATAAATATATATATATAAATAATGTAAGCATGAATTATTTGTGCAGGTTATAAAAAGTTTTGCAGATTTCTTACATATAATCTCATCTAATCTTCACAACAACCCTGTGAGCTATTTTATGGATGAAAAAACTGATACTTAAAGTGGTTATGTAAATTTCACATGATCAAATGAGAAATAGTAAATGAGTTGTAATATGGTAGATCTAGATTTTGGTCCCAGTTTTTCTGTCTCCAAATCCAGTGTTCTTTTCATGGTCTCTTGCCTGGAGCAGTAAAGACACAATCAGGCATTAGTGACAGATGTACTGATTTAGTTTTATTACTTATGTTGACAAATACCCATTTCACTTAGTTGTTTATTTAATCACTCATTCAAAAAACAACCTAAGGACTGCCTTGTGAAAGCTTGTGGAAGAACCAAGACGAATAGGACATGGTCCCTTCCATCAAGTCAATCAAATATTAGGTGTTAAGTCATAGTCATGAATGGGTAGGTTGCTATGCATCACAAAGTAGGGTCGTCTAACCCAGACCAGGGACTCACAGAAGGCTTCTCAGAAGAGGTTCTATCTGAGCCATGTAATGCAGGATGGGCAGATTCAGCAGGTAATAAATCAAATGAAAGCTCTTCTATGCAGAGATACAAGTGTGCACAGAAACTCTGGGGTGTGAAGGAATGTGGCCAGTTGCGGAACCATAACAGATTAGTATGACTGGATTTGGGATGTGAAGGAGAACACTCCAACAAGTTCAGCAGGGCCCGATTATGAACTGTTCATCATGTTGAGGATTTTGGATTTTGTGCTATAGGTAGGACTATTGAAAAAATTGTGAGCAGTATACACAATGATCAGATCTCTATTTTAGAATACTTTTTGTTGAAACAGCTGAAAAGCAGGGTTTGAAGGGAGCCAAAATGGCAGCCATCAGGTTATGTGAGGATAAGCCACCTGGGAAATGGTGGGTCCTGCTCCCAAGGCTAGGAGACAGAGGAAATTCAGGAGGTCAGGGACTTATTTATAAGATGAGCTAGCATCTTCAAAGGAAGGGGGCACTTCATCTACTGTGATTGGAGGAAAGGCAGGCAATTGTGACATTCCTTCTGGAAGTCCTTTGCTGAGATGTTAGGGGGAAGATAAAGTGAAGAGAGCCTTCTTGTGAAATGGTCACCAAAGAGCAAGAGCCAGGGAGGAGTCTGTTGAGAGTTCACCAGGTTGGGAGGCAGAGGCAACTCGCTGCTGTCTGCTGGGAAGTGAGGCACTTTGGCTTCGGCAGCTGAGGGCTACTCATGGCCTATGACTATTGACATGCATTTAAAAGACATTAGCAATTTTCAAAATTCTGGGGTGTGCCTGCCCTGGTGACTAAAATGAACACAAACTCTCTTTTGGATTTCCTCCTATAGATTGCTTCTTTAGCAACTGCTATAGTGAAATTGAGGGCTTTGAATCAGATGGAGTCCATTTCAAATCTCCAAACCTCCATTTTCTTTTTTTTTAAATTTTTTTTATTATATTATGTTACTCACCATACAGTGCATCCCTGGTTTCTGATGTAAAGTTCGATGATTCATTAGTTGCCTATAACACCCAGTGCACCATGCAATACGTGCCCTCTTTACTACC